>NC_057804.1:332498052-332546459 GCF_018294505.1 Triticum aestivum | reverse complement strand
TTGGTTTTTTTAGATAAGTGGTGGGGTGGGTGAGGTGGGAAGAGAGAGAGAGGGGTGGGGCCGGGCTGGGAGAGAGAGAGAGAGGGGTGGGGCCGGGCTGGGAGAGAGGAGAGGAGAATTTTTTTAGAAGAAGAGAGGGGAGGAGATAGTCCGACCTCTTTGCCATCAGCCAGCGGATGGCAAAGGCCCATATCTTTGCCATCAGCCAGCGGCTGGCAGATGGCAAAGAGGTGGGGCTACTGGGCCGTTACAGCACCGTCATCCGTTGGGCCCCACCCACTTCTTTGCCATCTGCCAACAGACGGAAAAGATTATTTGCCATCTGCTGGCAGATGGCAAAGAGGTGGGTTGACAGGCCGTTACAGCACTAGACCCCTACCCACCTCTTTGCCATCTGCTGGCAGATGGCAAAGATTATTTGCCATCCACTAGCAGATGGCAAAGAATTGGCTGATGGCAACCACGTTCTTTGCCGTCTGTCAGTTCTTTGCCATCTATTTTTTATAAGCAGATGGCAAAGACGTTCTTTGCCATGAGCTGGCAGATGGCAAAGAGCTGGCTGATGGCAAATTCCCAGTTTCCAGTAGTGTATGATTGAGTTATCTTTGCAAGTCTCTTCGAATTATCTTTTTGGTTTGGCCAACTAGATTGGTAGTTCTTCCAATGGGAGAAGTGCTTAGCTTTGGGTTCAATCTTGCGGTGTCCTTACTCAGTGATAGAAAGAGTTGCAAGGCACGTATTGTATTGTTGCCATCGAGGATAACAATATGGGGTTTTTATCATATTGCATTAATTTATCCCTCTACATCATGTCATCTTGCTTATGGCGTTACTCTATTTTTACTTAATACTCTAGATGCATGCTGGATAGCGGTCGATGAGTGGAGTAATAGTAGTAGATGCAGAATCGTTTCGATCTACTTGTTTTGGACGTGATGCCTATATACATGATCATTGCCTATATATACTCATAACTATGCTCAATTCTGTCAATTGCTCAACAGTAATTTGTTCACCCACCGTAGAATACTTATGCTCTTGAGAGAAGCCACTAGTGAAACCTATGGCCCCCGGGTCTATTCTCATCATATCAATCTATATCACTTTATTTACTTGCTTTGTTTTTACTTTACCTTTTATTTTTACTTTGCATCTAGCTATCAAAAATACCAAAAATATAATCTCTATCAGATCTCACTCTCGTAAGTGACCGTGAAGGGATTGACAACCCCTATGCGTTGGTTGCGAGTTGATATCGTTTTCTGTAGGTATGGGGAACTTGTGTGTGGTCTCCTACTGGATTGATACCTTGGTTCTCAAAAACTGAGGGAAATACTTACGATACTTTACTGCATCATCCTCTCCTCTTCGGGGAAATCCAACGCAGTGCTCAAGAGGTAGCAACAGGCGGGCCCCACCTGTCATGCTCACCCCTTTCTCGCCCCCGCTCTCTCTCACTGGCAGGTGGGCCCCGCCCGTCAGGTTTAAAAACCTGGCGCGCGCGAGTGCTGGCTCACCTGGGCCACCTCTCCCTCTGGGCCTGCTGTGCTGCAGTTGTTCTGGCCCAGCAAGGCATAGTGCCCTTTTCCTTTTTCTTTTTCTGTAATCTTGCAAAAATTCCACAGGATAGAATATTTATCCAAATACAATAATTCCAACTCCTAAATTGTTGTAATAATCGCACCTATTCAATTGTGTAACTTCCATCAATATCCATCAAACTTTTCTACACTGTTCAAATTTAAATTCAAATTTGAGCACTTATATTCCCCTATGAAAATCCATTTATCCTATTCTGCAACTCCAAATCCCGAACTAAGAATTTTTACATTCTTGGTGTTCTTCCTACTATTTAACAAAAATAGGTGGACATTTTTATGAGCAGTTTGATTTTTCTGTATTTGCTATAGCCTTATTTTTCCATTATTATTTTTCAACGATTAGATCCCATATTTGACGAATTTGCTGGAGAAGAAGAAGGGGAAGGATTTGAAGACTTTGAAGACTAAGCCAATCAAGGTAAGCAACCCATTGACCATGATACACTCTCTTGTTCATCGATAAATGTTTTTCGTATGCATGATCATGTTGTTGGTTATGAGCTTGATATAATCGTTGCATTGATGCATGCCCGTTGGTACTTGCATGTTTGTAGCTCTACCTTGTGATAGAGATGCGATGAAAAACACGTGATATTGACGCATGATGTTGCATGTGTGCCATGATCACCTTGTGGGAGCATTCTTTCGAAAACCCCACCGGGTGCCCCTAATGCCTGTGGGTGATGTTAAACTAAGGTCACCACTTGAGGAAGAAGTGGTGTACCGGAGCAAGCATTCATGTGTGGGTAAAAGGACGGATTAGATTTAAAGTATGATTACCGTCCCAACCAAACATGTGCAACCACTGTACCCCTTATGGGACGGGGCATTGTTAATTACCTAGTCCGATACTAGCATGGAGCCCGTATTACTAGTTACGGGGGTGAAATGAGGTCACTCTCGGGATGGGATCGTGCTTGGATAGGCGGACATGACTGTCTTCACAGGGCATCGGATGCACCGTTCGTCCCTTCGTGTATGTGTGATAATGTAAAGGGTAGCGTCCCAAAAACCTTATGGTTATACACGAGGGTCGTGTACCAACGAGTGGACCCTATGTTAGTGTCACCTAGGGAAAGATAGTGATCGGGTGCTTCCCCCGAGTACTTGAGGTACTACGGGATCGTGGATGACACGAAAGGTCCCCGATTCTTGTGGGTAAAGTGCACAACCTCTGCAGAGTGTCAAACTATTTGAATAGCCATGTCCACGGTCAAGGACAGTTGGGTGGTGCGACTTATAATACGTCCAGAGTTTTACAAGCTTATTATGCGTAAGTTGCATGGGTGAAGTAAAGACTTGACGTGTTTATTAAGCTAGAGTTGTTCGAAACTCTATTTATGTTGATATCTGTAACCTGTTCACACAGAAATTTGAACCCTTATGATACATGTTATACTAGAGGCTTGATCATGTCATTTCATTCAAAACCTACATCTGCATGTTACTTAGTCATGTCGTGCCTTGTTACCTTGATCCAAAAACATGGGTTGCTTGCGAGTTCATTCTAATTGCTCATTGGCTTGCCACTAGTTATACTATTGGCCAGACATGGAAGAGCAGGAGTTCGAGGAAGAGTTCTTTGGTAACGAACATGCGAACTAGGAAGTTTCCCAGCCAGAATGCCTATAGGGTTAAGGTAGACGACATGGGTTATACTTTTCACGAAGATTTCCGCTGCTTATGATTTATTTGACGTTCAGCCCTTAAGGCTCTATCTATGTAAGACTTGAACATAATGTCATAATTTATGTAGGATGGTATGTATGGATGTAAGACTCTTGTTATTCAGCTTATGTGTGTTCAGTGAACATTGGTCTCTGGGATCACTGTACACGTGCATTCGGCAATCTCTACTTATGAGTCGGGCTCCCCACATAATTGAACAAATCATCTACCACTTTTTATCTTTTACCTTCTCACTTTGTTCTTCTTCTTATCGTTCTTCGTTTGAAGGGTGGCGAACCTCGAGGCTCCAGGGCGACCAGGTCGTCCTAGGGCAGCCCATAGCCAACATGTGCCCTGACGGGGCCCCTCTTAGGCGTGTGGGGTTTCGAGTCTATAAAAGTGCCTGCCAGATTGCTTGAGTACTGCACTTTCGAACGGGTCTCCTTTGATGTGAGCTGCGGTGCATCACCCCCGGCGTCGAGGGTACACGATGACGTGTTCGTGTGCGAACACACTTCTTGGCGACTCCGCAAGGGACGAAGCTTTGAACGGTCTCTAGCCCATTCTTACTACTAGGAGATCATCATCAACTCTCTACAATCTACAAAGGTAATATGAATACCCAATTCCCCTTTGTAGATGCAAATAATCTATATGTTGTTGATAGATCGCTTAATGAGCATAATATATCAGGTAGCTCTAGTTTTATCAATCATGCATCTAATTATGTGCAAGGGTCGACGGAAAATAATCTTCATGCTTCATATTCTTATGATTTTAGCAACATACAACATATGTATCCTAACTCTCCTGCATCAGCAACCCCACAAATCCATATGTCGATGAACAACATGATGGGTTCGGTTAATCAAGTTGAAACACCTCTTGTTAAAATTTCCAATAGCATACAAGAAAATGTTTCACCCTTTTATCCATTGGCAACTAATTTGCAATATGTGAATCCAACATGTCGTTGGATGGGACAATTGGCACCACTAGTTATATGGCCAATTATCCTCAAGCGTCATATGCTACACCTCACATTAATAATTATCCAACATCATACACAACTATAGATGTTCATAATTCGGCTTCACACCTTCATGGTCAGAGCCGAATAAATGTAAATTTTACAGGAGCAGTTGTGTCCAATATTGTAGAAGATGAGGTAGTTGCGGCTGTATTGAAGAGTTTATGAAAAAATAGGAGGATCGGTGCTATTTGCCTTGAACACCATTAAATTTCCTGATTATGAGGCAATAAAGGCTAGAGTTTAGAAAGAAGATGAATCTTTGCCGATGGATAGAATCAGCGAGCAAAAATATGGTTCCGTAACAATGCATATGCCTTCACCTACTACTACATCATATTATAAGCCCCCTACACAATTGTAAAGTTATGGCAACACCCACGTGTCATTGCCGAAAGAGCCTAATAGCATTGGGGAGCAATCATATCCGGAGTGGGCTGAAATTGAGAAAAAGCTTAATTTTACCACTCGCCACAAGAAACAAACTAAAAAAGAATTGGCACAAATAAAAGAAGCATTGCTAATTGGTAGAATCAATGAAAAGATGGATGATTCAAAACATGAAAGTGCTTCGGTTGAAAAAGCCGAATCAAGTAGTATATATTCTGAATCCATCAAATCCAAAAAGGAAAGCATTGTTGAGCAAGGGCATGGAAAGCATAGCAAAACAACCATACTTGATTTTCTGAAGTTAATGGGACCTACTTCCTACCAATGAGTTTCATGCCATAGAAATTGACAAGCTTCAAGAGCAAGAACAAGTGTCGAACAAAGTTTGGTGGACAAAGATCTTCAAATTAATGATGCACACAATCAAGAAAAGATGATGACAAGGCGTTGGGGAGCTGTCCAAAGGTGGAGCAAGATATTCTTCAAGTCACACCACCATCATGCTCTCCTAACATATTTTAAGAGGTATGTCTAGCAAGTAATTTACTTGTTTCCAGATTTGGTCATAACTTTGGTGTTGATGCATATCTTAGAAAAATCTTCATAAGCAATATAGAGAGACTAATGAAGAAGGGTAATTTATTTGTTAGCAATCATATTGTCACAAAGCATATCGGTCAACATATTGTGGCATTCAGAAAGACCGATGGCGAAAAATTATTGCAACCATGGCTTTCCCCATTGCTTTATCTAAAGCTCATATCTAACCGGGTAGCTTTGCTTATTTCATACTTGGCTTACACCTCATCTCAATTGAGACATGTATGTTCTAACTATTTTCGTTACAAAAATGTTAAGCCAAGGTTAAATTTTGTTGAGAAAGCCAGTGCCGATATAATATCTTATCCAAAGACATCGGTATAGAGTGCAAAACACAATGCATAGCCGAATGGGAAGATTCCAAATCTGAACCATTCATGTGCTTAGTTCCAAAGCCATTCTAACAACATGATCAGCTAGAGAATAAAAAGTATACCTTAAATTCAAATATGTGTGATCAAATCTTTAATTTGTTGTAAAAAATAATTATATAAGAATTTTTATCACCATGTCAAGCCATCGATCAATAGATGAATGTATTGTAGGTTAAATCATTTATTCAAACATAATTTTTCGGATTGAAATATGTTTCGTCAAATAGTCAAATCGGCCATTGATAAAGGACGGTTGAGACTTGTTGAAACACCAAAGGATGACCAGCCTATTCTGATTGGTCCTGATGACAAAAAGTTTTTGCATCGGCTTCTTCGAGCTGATTCATTAAATGATGAGAAGGTAAAAACAGTGGATGATTGGATCAAGTTTTCAAGTAAATAAGTTGTTAAGGAGCTGTCACACCCTGGTTTTTGGCCCTTTCTTTTTCTTTTGGATTTATTTGAATTTTTGCTTTGATTTCTTTTTCTGTGGCTCTGTAGTCTTGAAACCTAGGCAGAGCATCTCTTCTTTGTTCCCCAAGTGGCTTGTCATCTTGACATCCATCCCTAGACCATGTCATTTCCATATTAGCCCTATCCCAATATTTATTTCTTGGTAATATTTTTTTATTAAAGGAATAATCCTTTTTACCCTAGATTGTGAAGCAACCTATATTTCTGTCATTTCAAAAGTTCCCACAAAACTATCAAAATTCCTTTGGACCATATGGACCTTGGATATATAAAAATATTCAAGATTCCAAGATAATGGTGAGCACACCATCCAATCTTTGCTTCTGGTCAGTTTGTGAGCTTGTGAAGCAACTATATAATATATTGCTCCATAACTGCTCAAAAATTACGAGGACCTTCTCCTACCTATACAACACCCCTCCACCAAATTTGGGCTCATTTCATTCATCCAATGTTTCGCTAGAATTTTTACAAGATTCTGTCCAGAGAGGACCACTATGAAGTAAGTACCATTTTGGCATGTCCAAATGGTATGAAATTTTTATAGTGCCTTCGTATGCCCAAATGATCATCGTCCTTCAAGTTTTAGCTCATCCAATCATCCATTTGAGCACAACTTCAACTTTTGTATTTCTGTCCAGTGGGGTACCATGTGAAGCAAGTGCTAACTAAATTCCTCCATTTGAGCTGAAACCTAGCCTCAATGATCATCCTTATGTACAATCAACCCTAGACAAATCTCAGCATCTTTCACTAGGCCATTCTCCCCCACCCCAGTACAAACACATTCTTGTTGCTTTGTCTTCGAGCAAGCTCTAGTCACCTCATGCCTTCCTGTTCTTGTTCCTTTGCTCATTGGAACTCTCTAGTGAATGACTAATCTCCCAGACATGGTTGGACCGACTAGAGGGTGTTCCCTCGCCGCATTCACGCAGTGACTACGCGGCTGGCATGCCCATGCACGCACTCTGGCAGTTGGGGCCCTCAGCCTCGTCCATTTCTTCCATCCCTCGCCACCTTGCCATGTCGAGGAGCTTCCGCATGTCGTCGCCCTCGCCCAGGACGCCTATCCTACTTGTCTCTCTCGCCCAACTAGTCGTGTCGACCGTGCCCCGAGCCAACCGTGCACTGCCACCCTCCATGGACGGTTACCCACGTCCTCTCAAGCATTCCTGAGCCCTCCTCGCGGCTATAAATAGCTTGCCCGAGCTCCTCCACATCTCATCAACCTCCAATCCTTCTTCCTCGAGCCCTAGAGCCTCTACCCTCACCCTCAGTCCGCCATGCACGTCACCATCATCCGCTCGAATTCGAGTGAGGCGGCACCCCTCCCTCCCTTTCTTCACCACCAGTAGAGTCCCTCGACTCCGGCGCATCTCCCCATCCCCTCCACTCGTCGCTGGAGCACCCGTGGCACCATGCCCATCTCAACCGCCGCCGCCGTCCATCCCTGTCATTGCCTGTCTCCCCGCGGCCCTCCCCCTACCGCCTTGGGTCGGCCTGCTCGACACGCTGCTCCGCAGTGAACACTCCGATCGGCGTGGCCTCGCCGGAGGTGGCCCGTGCCGCCGGGGGCCAACACCGACAGTGCTATGCCCCACTCTCCTCTATCCCGATCAAGAGGAAGAAGGAGCAGGGAGGAGAGAGAGATGAGTGGGCCCCGCCTATCGGCCTCTGGCTGTTGACCCAGCCCGGGGCCCGCGCAAACTTAAGTGGAAGTGTATTCTAGGGAATACATTTCCCTTCTGAGAAAGCGTACTTTGCTCCTACTTCGGTTGAAAATGCATTTTCTGCATGCAGAAGGCACTTTCTATTCGACCAGCCAGGGACTTTTTTGTGAATATTTCTTTTACAGACTTGTCCCTAGCATTCAACTGGCTATATCTCTACAACCGTAACTCCGATTGAGGTAATTCAAAAGCCCACGTTCTCTATTGGTCGAGCCTGTTCTATTGGAACCATTTTCACTATGTTGTCACATACTAAAAATGACCATTTTGTCCTTGTCCTTACTCAGCCCCCTCTTGGAGAGAAACTTTTCTGGCGATTCTTTCCTCGAGCCTCTTGCACTTCTCCCTGATGGATCCTTCATCCCCACGCAAGCCACTTGCATGATGACCTTGCAATAGCCATGGTTTCCACTTGAATGTTTAAATAATTGTGTACTCATTATTTTGGTGAATGTTATGCTGATATATTCATCCTCATTTCTTATGCTATATCCATTTTGCACTCCATCAGTTAAATGATTATTTGATAATGTTATTACCATCCTATTCACATTCTCGCAACTATTTGCAATGCTGTTGACTGGATGCTCACATGAATAGCTATCGTTTGTAGATAAATACTTGTGTTATTTATTCTGATCATCACCATGCCATGCTCAGCTGCATCTAGTAGCTTAAATGATTTATTGTTGTTGATATGTTCAGCTGTTTTGCTTCCCATCCATTCTCATGTTGACATCTTGCTTCTATGCATTGTTATTTCATCATGCTAATTTATTATGACTCAACTCACCATCATTCAAGCCAAATCTGATGTTAATCGAACTTGAACAAGTCTGTTGGTTGAGTCATAGTGCCATCGAATCGAGCTGACCAGTGTAGCCACACTTTCCTTATGAGGGGCCTTGACTTGGTCTATTGGCATGTATCTTGACGGTGTCTCCAACTAGGGAAGGTTATGTGTGTGCACTACCCTGGTCTGGTAGGGGGCGATAACCTTGTGTGCCCAAGTTATTTGCGCGCTTTAGTCCCTGTTTGGGACCGTTTTGTTTCTCCACGAAGGTGGCAGATGCACAGAGCGGCATCAGGGCCACCCATGACTTAGCCCAAAGGGGAGGTTGTCTATTGGCTGGAGAGTGTCATGCAATAGATCGGTTTTCTCGTAACGTCATTGGTCCAGCCGAATGGGAGCCCGAGGCCTTGGGTTCTGTAGTATGGGTAAAGTGTACTAACCTTTGTAGAGTGTATAATCTATTGATAGCCACGCCCATGGATATGGAGCTAGTTCATAATAGGTCACATTATGGGTCAACAGTAATAATAACCTGACTAATAAACAACATTGGTTCAATGAGGACATACGTTGGTTGATCTTTATGTGATTGTGAGAGGCTTGATCACAACTATATCATTGATACCGAAGTTGGTTGATCTTTATGGTGTCATGTGATGACTGCGAGTAAAGATCGAGCTCCTTGTGGTCATGTCATGATCACTATGGTATTGCTAATACCAATCTTGGTTGATCCTGAGGTGATCATGTGACATCAATGAGGGTAAGTTGATACATGTGGTGGTTACGAGGTAACCACCGAACATAGTAAGTTGGTCCATGATATTTGTAAACATGTTGCATTCTAGTGTCATCATTGTTCACATCATGAGCAACATGTTCATGCCATGCTCATCTGATATTAGTACTGCAAGATGCTGCCAACGCGACACTACAATTAGAGACCCTTTGACAAAATTGTGTCTGATGCATTAATCGCAAATGGTGAAGTAAAAAACCGTCAAAAAAGATGCAAAATGTTTGCGATGGCGGATACATCAAACGCAGTTCAGATTTTAGTTGTGTGTGCGATGTGGGGCATATGGTTCATTTCAATGAACTATTTGCAATGAGGCAGAACAACACAAACGCGCAGCCAGATGAAGGTGTATGCAATATATGACATACTGTTCACTTGGATAAGCTGTTTGTGATGAGGCAAAACAACAGAAACAGAAGCTAGATGTAGGTGTGTGCAATATACGACATACAGTTCACTCGGATGTACTGGTTGTGATTAGGCAACACAAAAGAAACGGTCAGCCAGATCAAGGTGTGTGCGATATATGGCATATGGTTCCCTCAGATGAACTGTTGTCAATTAGGCAACGCAAAAGAAACGGTTCAGCCAGATCAAGGTGTGTGTAATGGAGGGCATACAGTTCATTCCGATAAACTATTTGTGTTGAGCCAAGAGAACAGAAACATTTCATGTAAACAAGATGTGTGTGATACACGACAAACATCCAATTACATAGGTGGCTAGTACACACATGACATTTCCACACACAAAAGTAAACTATTACATGCATAATTAACTAGGATAAACGATCATCTGATCATCATCTACTTCTTGTGACGCTTGCCGCCACTGCTCTACTAGGATAAACAGAACAATATTCTTTACTATGAATAGTGTGCTCTGTTGGGCACACAATTATATGGATTGTCGCCTTGGGCGAGCAATGTGCCCGCACGCGTCGTGGTAGCTCCATGTTCCTTCTATGCTAAGTTTCCATTAATTGCTGGTGCTTTATGAACACACCACCACTTCCCGCCATTTCCTCACTAGTTTCTCGCTGCCACCCAGTGATATTGCGCCCATAAACGTAGGTGGTGCACGAACATTGAGGCAACAAGCATAGCCTGTAGCACATCCACCTTTTTCAAGCATGCCAACCCACCAAAGTGCCGCATCTTCCATCAACCTCCTTGACGAGGAAAACGAGAAGGCGCCATGGACCGTCAAGGCTGAGGTGCTCCCCGGCAACGCGATAGACAATGCAGTGTTGCGCGTCATCACCAGGGTTGAGCAGACCCTTGGTGCATGGCGCTTCAGCGCCGCGGATCAAGATAGGCATGTTAGCGCCAAGAGACTGTAACTCGCCGCACAACATGATCGATGGTGTGTCGCACAGCAAGCTAGGCGCATCCAAAACAATAGGCTGTGGCTCGCCGCACAGCGAGACTGTTGGAGCACCGTAGAGCGAGAGGAGTGTCGCGCCACAACAAGAGTGGATCCATTGGTGCTTGCCTGCAGTCGACAAGGCGTTGCAGCTAGGTACACGTCCCGTCAGTACCCCCATTCCTCGCCAGGAGTGGATAGAGGCCATCTGCGTCGTACTTGCACCAGAGGCCGGTCGCGCCGTACTTGCACTGGACGACTGTTGCACCGTTCGCATGGGTCACCGTTCTCCTTGTCCGCGGCCCGCTCGATGCCAACGTGATGGTCGCTAGGCTCGACTGCCTCCTTGGCCCCGGTGTCCACCTAGGCATGGTAGAGGAACATGGCCGTTGCATCCTCGAGCTGGTGATCTTTGATGAAATAGCCAACTTGGAGCTTGAGATCGCGCTCCAGATGTACTGCGAGCGTGTCGACCGCTTGGACGAATGCCTGCCCGAGTTCAGGCAGAGCCAAGAGCTACCGTAGGCAAGGGTTGCTAGTCATGGACACATTTATTTTGTTGACTCATTTCGACGTGGGGTGCTATGTATTCACAACAATCATAATATTGCTCTGTTTCAATGTGTGTACTCTGTTTTCCGTTCTTATATTTTTTTGTTCCAATGTGTGTATATATGCTTTCCATTCTGTATATGTGGATGATAACATCTAGATACAAATTAGTATACGAAAACAGATAGAAAATGTAATTCATAACATATATTTATTCTTCATTAGTTCATCAAAGAATATATATATATATATATATATAATATCATCACTTATGCGTGATAATACTTAACTACCATGTACAATGCATAAAATTGAAAATGAATAATACTAAAACTAATAATCCCTCCTGGGGGGCAGTATTCCGGTAGCCCCTTGCCAGCAGCTCCCTGGTGCGCGGCATCTTCCCAGCACGGAGGAAATACTCCGCTTCGTCTACCTCGCAGCGCTTGATGTACTGATCTGCCACTTGCTGGCGGACGAGCGCGAACGATCTTGCCATTTTGTTGGGCGCCCACCGGAGCTCCTTGTCGGTGGCACGCTGGAGCTTATCGGCCCATCTCCACGCAGCGATGAGGCGCCTAGCGCTTTTGACCTTCCTCGTGAAGTACCCGTCTTTGTACACCTCCTTCGCACAACTACGTGCCGCCCGAAAGCTCCACCGGCTCCTTTTTCTAGGCGGCCTCACGGGTTTCATAGGCCGTCTTGTACCTGGCTTCATCCTCCGCCATCTCCTTCTTGAACGCCACTTTCATGGATTTCTCATCCGGCGACAATGATTTCCACAGACAAAGATTGTACTAGCCCCAAACCCACTTCAAAGTTGGGGGGGGGGTCCGGTGCAACCTCATCCTGTGGCCCATAGGAGTCCTCCTCGTCACTGCTCTTCGACTGAGCGTCCTCGGGCGACGGCGCCTCCTCGTCGGCACGTGGGCACATCAGTGGCACCATGGCACAGATTTGTGTGTGAGAGAGAGGGCAAGCGAGGGGAGGTTCTAGATGAGAGTGCAGGCGGGACGACGTGAGCACGGTAGTATTTATTGGCGGCTGGAATCTAACTCGACGGGAACAGTACACATGCCGGTCGCCGGAATTTACGAGTACTATAGTTTGAATTGCACATGATTCCCGCAGCAAAAGCCGTGTGTGAACTTAATAGCTGACAGTTTCCAATACAGAACCGCGTCTGATTAATAACCCGCGCCACTCACCTTTCAAACCTTAAGGTGCGAAATAGAGTGTCAATCGTGTGGGGCCCGGTTTTCTTTCCAGATATTTACATTTTTTTCCTCGTATAAGGGACGAATACTTATTTTGCATTACCATGGCACTCCATGCATTTGCCCAAGCTGTTCCACCAATATGTTTGAAAATTCCTTCCAATTTACTGCACATGGAATTAACTTGACCAAGTACACAAATATGATTTTTCAAACCGTTCTGGTTAGCTGTTGCATGTACATGCACTTCAAATTTGTATTACGTTCATTAAATGCCTACAAAATCACTTATGTCTTATAAAGGTGAAATGACCCCTGGAATTTTTGGAATTTTGACATGACTGTTGAATTAGTGCGTTAACTGTAGAAATTTTTGGAAGGCCATAAGAGGAAGCTATCGCCGGTTCATCATCAAATGTGCATTGTGCCCTCTTGGAACCAAGCCCCTTCTAGTGAGTTGTTCCGGTTTGTGAGGGGTGTGTGTCCAAACTTTCGTCAAATAGGCCAATTTTTTACCACACCATCATGGTGCCTGTCGGCGTTTTGGGAACTAGGATACCCGGATCTGCCTGCCTGTAGCCCACGGCGTGGCTCCCTCGACGGCCTGGTACGGCCCAGGTGCAAGACCTTCAAGAGAAGACCCTCACGAGGGCCCTGGCTTCGCGAGGGGGACGACATCGAGACCTCCAGAGGGAGCGACCTCCTTAGGTTGCCTCCTGAGGAGCAGAGATTCCTATGCAAGTGCCCAGCCTCATGAGGCTGCGGTGATGTGAGCCATGATGACCAAGGCCAGGCGGGCGCCAACGAGCACTGAGGAGGCAGTCTCTCTTTTGGTGCTAAGGGAGCAAGGACAGATGTGGGTTCCTGAGGAATCCCCCAAAGCTTTCCATTCCAGTGCTACAAGACCAAGACCACAGGCTCGACAGGACGTATGTCATCACCAAGCCCACCTTGGCGTCACGGCCTGAAGCTTTACTAGAGAAGACCACCTTTCGTCAGGATAAGATGTACCACTAATCCCCTTTCAAATTGGCCGTTGTGGGATCCCTTCCCGCCTAAGTTTTGGGGATGAGGACCAGGCCACTACAATTATAGCCTAGTCTCCAGCGTGGAGAGGGGTTGACTCATTCTCACCCCCTGAGCCCTAGCGAGGTAGCTCATCCACTGTACCAGTTCATCCTCAAACCTCCTCACGAGGCCAATCCACCACAAAGCAGGAGTAGGGTTTTACACGGCAAGGTGGCCCAAACATGGGTAAACTATCGTGTTCATCTTCTTCCCTGCTCACGCAAATCCGATGAGCCTAGGCCATAGGGTGGCGAGCTCGAGACTTCGCACAAGCCCCAGAGTTGGAACCTTCCTGGGTCTGCAGAGCCCTGAATCTGAAATTTGGCACGCCAAGTAGGGGCGTGTCGATGTCCTTCTTCCACCTTTGTTTCCTCTCTGCTTCGTTGCTCCCATGGCCGACGCACGCCGGATCCATGCTGAGTGCGGGCTGCCCACGTAGCCCAGACGGCGCCTGAGGGAGTCCTGGATTAGGGGGTGTCCGGATAGCCGGACTACCATCATCAGCCGAACTATCATCGGCCGGACTATCATCATCGACCGGACTCCAAGACTATGAAGATACAAGATTGAAGACTTCGTCCCGTGTCCGGATGGAACTTTCCTTGGCGTGGAAGGCAAGCTTGGCGATACGGATACGTAGATCTCCTACCATTGTAACCGACTCTATGTAACCCTATCCCTCTCCGGTGTCTATATAAACCGGATGGCTCTAGTCCGTAGGACACAATAACAACAACAACCATTACAATCATACCATAGGCTAGCTTCTAGGGTTTAGCCTCCTTGATCTCGTGGTAGATCCACTCTTGTAAACATCCACAATATCAATATCAATCAAGCAGGACGTAGGGTTTTACCTCCATCAAGAGGGCCTGAACCTGGGTAAAACATCGTGTCCCTTGTCTCCTGTTACCATCCGCTTAGACGCACAGTTCGGGACCCCCTACCCGAGATCCGCCGGTTTTGACACCGACATTGGTGCTTCCATTGAGAGTTCCTCTGTGTCGTCACCGATAGGCTTGATGGCCTCTTAAATCGACAACGACGCAGTCCTGGGTGAGACTTTTCTCCCCGGACAGATCTTCGTATTCGGCGGCTTCGCACTGTGGGCCAACTCGCTTGGCCATCTGGAGCAGATCGAAAGCTATGCCCCTAGCCGCCAGGTCAGGTTTGGAAGCCTAAACTTCACGGCCGATATCCGCGGGGACTTGATCTTCGACGGATCTGAGCCACAGCCGAGCGTGCCGTGCTGTCACGATGGGCACGACCTAACTCTGCCGCCGGACAGCACCTTGGAGGCCGCACACGAATCCGCTCCGACCCATACTCCAGAGCCGATCGCTCAGATTGAGGACGGATGGCTGGACACCACCTCGAGAGCTGCAACTTCTACGGCTATGGAGCCGAACACTTACCTTGTCCCGCATAAAGCTCATGACTCCGAGGTGCCGGACTCTCTGCCGGACTCCGAACCTCCTGCGCCCCTGCCAGTCAAATCCGATTGGGCGCCGATCATGGAATTCACCGCTGCAGACACCTTTCAGCACTCACCCTTCGGGGATATCTTAAATTCGCTAAAGCATCTCTCACTATCCGGAGAGCCCTGGCCGAACTACGGCCAGGACGGTCGGGACGCGGACAATGAAGAAATTCATAGCCCACCCACCACCCACTTCGTAGCCACCGTCGACGATCTAACCGACGTGCTAAACTACGACTCCGAAGACATCCACGGTATGGACGACGATGCCGGAGACAATCAAGAACCAACGCCTACAGGGCACTGGAAGGCCACCTCGTCACATGACATACATATGGTGGACACCCCAAGGGTAAGCGATACCGAGGAACAACGGGACGCGGCAGAGGATAATCCCGCCGATAAACAACCAAAACGGCGACGTAGACGCCGCCTTAAGTCCCGCCTCGATCAAAGCAACATTCCTAACGACCCAGCGATAGATCAGGGCAAACTAGCGGACGACGAACATACAACCAAGCAAACATCCGAACAGGACGAACCGGATAATCAACCCCTTCACGGAGCAATCAACAGTCCGGACACACCATCGGAGCATAAGAACCTTCACAAATGACTCGTCGCCACTGCAAGAAGTTTGAAGAAGGAAAAAAGGAAGCTCAAAACAGCGGAAGACATACTCAGAATGAAGTGGAGCAAAATACTCAAGTCCGCAGACAAATATGGCAATGGCCATCAAACAAAGAGCTACCCGAAGCGCAAGTTGCTGCCAGAATTTGACGAGGAAGCCATAGAGCCCTCACAGTGAAAAAACAAAGAGGCCGCCTGGCCGGATAGACGGCTAGATGATAGGCCAAAAGCGACAAGCGGCGCCGCACACAAGCCGACTTATGATCCTGGGAAAACGGACGGCCCAACTAGGTCCATCTACGAGCCAAAAAGGAGGGCCCCAGGAAGTAACACAACACGACAAGTGTTCGAAGACAGCGGCACACCCAAATACAGGGGCGCCGCACACCCGCTATGTTTCACCGACGAGGTGCTGGATCATGAATTTCCAGTAGGGTTCAAACCCATAAACATAGAGGCATACGACGGCACAACAGACCCAGGAGTCTGGATAGAAGATTACATACTACACATACATATGGCTAGAGGAGACGATCTCCACGCCATAAAATACCTACCCCTCAAGCTCAAAGGGCCAGCTCGGCATTGGCTCAAAAGCCTCCCAGAAAACACTGTTGGAAGTTGGGAAGAGCTTGAGGACGCGTTTAGAGCAAATTTTCAAGGGACTTATGTCCGCCCTCCGGATGCAGACGATCTGAGTCATATAACCCAACAGCCCAGAGAGTCAGCGCGCAAATTCTGGAACAGGTTCCTTACCAAAAAGAACCAAATAGTCGACTGTCCCAACGCGGAAGCCTTAGTAGCTTTTAAACACAATGTCCGAGACGAATGGCTCGCCAGACACCTCGGCCAAGAGAAGCCAAGAACAATGGCCATGCTAACAATCCTCCTGATGCGCTTTTGCGCAGGAGAAGACAGCTGGCTAGCAAGATGCATCACCAGCGACCCGAGTACATCCGAGATCAGAGATGGAAACGGAAAATCACGGCGCAGGAAAGATCAGCGCCGGAATAAAGAAAAAAGCCCAAAGGGCATGGCGGTCAACGCCGGATTCAAAAGCTCACGACCAAACAATAAAACACTGCCTCTTAAGGACAACAGCGACGAGCTATCAAATTTAAACAAAATTTTAGATCGGATATGTCAAATCCACAGTACCTCCGGAAGGCCTGCAAACCATACCAACCGAAATTGTTGGGTTTTTAAACAGTCCGGCAAACTCAACGCCGGACACAAGGGGCTCGATGCGCCAAGCGAGGACGATGACAAACCCCACCAACAGAGCACCGGAAGTCAAAAGACTTTCCCACAAGAAGTCAAAACAGTAAACTGACTTCATGTGATAGTACGGAAAACCAACACGGCACTCGCTAAGACAAGTGTCGCACGGTCCACCCTAGCGGAACACCGAGATTGGATGTCAAAACCAATCACTTTCGACCACCTGGATTAGTCCAGAAGTATCCGGAACGCAGGATAGACTGCCCTGATACTGGATCCCATAATAGACGGACTGCAATTCACGCAGGTTTTGATGGACGGCGGTAGTGACTTAAACCTGCTATATCCGGACACAATCCGCAAGTTGGGATAGACCCTACTACAATTCGGCATAGCCGCACTTCCTTCAAAGGAGTGGCGCCAGGCCCTTACGCCAGGTGCACAGTTTCATTATTACTAGAAGTTGTGTTCGGGTCACCTGACAACTTCCGACGAGAAAAGCTAACCTTTCATGTCGCCCCATTTAAAAGTAGCTATCAAGCATCACTGGGACGGGAAGCTTTCGTCCGCTTCAATGCAATACCACATTACGCGTCTCTTACGCTTAAAATGCCCGGTCCACGTGGAATCATTTCATTAAAAGGTCACCTGAGACCCCGGACACGGCTGGACGAGTCCGGAATAAATAAGCTAGGGGCTACCTAGCCACACACCCCTTCCCAAGGGTTTGTACATATAAGCCATGATGAGCTAGCATAGGCTCAGCTTTATTAATCTATATTTCAATTTTTTATGCACTTTCTCGCACGATTTCTTTTCAAACTATGTTCCTCTCTTTTTTCAGATGAACAGCGTGCACACCCGTCCAGGATACGGCACAACAGAGACACAGGCGCAGACGTGCAGTAGGGACCCGTTGCAAGGACTCTTTTCAGACTAAGACCCTACGTAAACCTTTCTTACTGTCTCTTGTTGCTATAATCCCCTGGTTCCTCATTATAACCAGAGTGGAGACTGGCGTTTTGGCATCGGCCGCGCCAGAAGAACCTGCCCGTACCTGGACACAAGGGGCTTAGGGCATTGTTTTGCCCGCTATGGTAAAGACCGAACACCTTCGGGAGTGTTCGGCGTCTCGAGTTAGGCCTTATATGTATCAGCTCCAAATCATGTCTTTGGTCAAATGTTGGGTTTGCCCGGCTCCTGTGTTTTGCTGCCTTACATTCCGTATCATCGGCTAACGTGGCACCAGGAGAACTACTGTGATTGTGCCCCAGTTCGGCTGGGCGAGCACCTCAGTAGAGAAAGCCGAAAACTGACTGTCATGATACAACGAGAGACTGGTCAATCACTCGATCGACCATGGGAATGTTTAGAATTCATCCGCTTTGACGAAGGGCCATTTCCCGGTCAGGCACATACGCGCCCCAAATTCGGAGAGCGCGGTGCCACCAGGGGCTATGTCGTAGCCCCACCCTCGAACTCCATGGCTAAGTGAAAGTGATAAAGCATTATAGTCCGGTTGCCTCGTTTGCTATGCTACCACCTCCTTTACAGGACCGAGACGTCGGATTAAGTGTGAAAATGCGCTATTTTTTGCGAACACCCCCGCACCTTGTGCGTGGGGGCTGAAGCCGACGACTGCCATCTTTCAGGTTATACACACGTATACATGAACAGCCGCATAGGAGATATTCTATTACTTGAACGCACAAGTATAAAAGGCGCTTACATCATAAATATTGTTTTACATCATAAAAACGTTCATTCGAACGTAACATTTTTTGAGCACTGCGACTCTATTACACGAGCACCACGCAGCACTTCGCCAAAATAGTGCTCGGCGGGTAACCGGTTATCGTCCGAACCCGGGGTCGCAACAGCGGTGGCATCCATCTCTGTCCAATGTGTCTTCACATGGGCGAGTGCCATCTGCGCACCCTCTATGCAGGCCGACCGCTTCATCGCCTTGATATGCGGCACCGCCCGAAGAAATTGCTGCAATAAGCAAAAGTAACTCTTCGGCTCGGGCCTATCCGGCCGGACATGGGTCACTATATCTGTCATAGCAAGCCCGGACAACCTATTTAGCTCAGCCCACTCGGCCAAACGGTCGGTCAGCGGAAGTGAACGCTCCGGACTATGGAATTGAGACCAAATCAGCTCTTCCGTCTTGTGATCCTTCTGGCTTTGAAAATGCACAACGGCATCCGCCGCACTCGCTGCTAAGTCCATATAAGGGTCCTCTGGACCCCATAGTTGGCCCAGTTGAGCATACTTTGGATCCGTAAACCTTCGGCGCAGCAGAAAAGGCTTGCCAGCTACAATATCTCCGGCCTGGCGTAGCTCTTCCTTTATAGCCCGCATTGCAGAGCGGGCATCCTTGGCTTCGGCGGTGGCCTTCTCCAGGTCTTCTTGCCCCGCTAGGCGCTCCTTCCCAAGAGCCTCATTGCGGTCGGTAGCATCTTTTAACTTCACGGCCATTTCGGCCATCTCTTCCCTGCTCCGGCAGTGTCTGGCCCTTTCGGCCGCTAACTCCTTGGCCGCCCTCGAGGCTGCCGCATTACTCCTTTTGGCCTGCTCCTTGGCTTGAGCAAGTTCGGCCCGAAGGCTCTCCACAGCAGCGGCACTATCTGCATTTCACGCACATGTTGTAAGGAGCTGGCTTCGGCCCCCTTACCAAGTGACCGCACAGAAACACTTACCTTGCGACTCATCAAGTCGCCTGTTGACCAGCATGATGTCCGCATCCGCAACAGTGAGTTGCCTCTTTAGTTCAGCAACTCCATCAGTCCGGCTAGCCCCCGGACGACCCGCCACCTGCATCGGCATGGCGGAAATTTAAACCTGCGATTTTGATCCTCGGCACGCTGTCGATTTCGACAACCCACCGAGTCTCAGGGGCTACTATCTATACAGGGTGCATTCTATATGCTAAACTGTTAAAAAGTGTGTCATTTTTACGCACCTCAAACCCCGCCAGCAAACTCCTGACGGCATTATGCAACCCGCCTTCGGCGGACGAAACCCTTTCAATCACCATGCTCATCAATGCGTGGTGATCTTCTGAGATAGACGCCTTCTCAAGCAGATCCTTCAGCCGTACACCCGTTGGCGCCGAACTATCCGGCTTTGCCGAAACCGGGGGCTCCCTCCGTGACGACACTTCAGGCTCGTCCGCCCTATCCGATGGCGCCCCGGACGGAGGCATCTCGCTCTCCATCATCTCCGGACGAAGGTCCCCCGAAGACGAGCTCATTTGCGAAGGACGGAGATTCGAGCTACAAGGTAAAAACTTTAGTTATCCTCAGAAGCACAAATAGGGATGTCCCTTATTATAAAAGTCCTTTCTTTCTACTTACGGCCCGTTGGAGGGATGACTCTTTAAGGGAGATTGTGCGGCCGGGGCCTCCCCGGACGCAGGACCCTCTGGCGAAGATTTCTTCCCCCGTTTAGGGGCTTTTGCCCCCGGGTCCTTGGAGGCAGTCCTCTTCTCCCCTTGGAGGGAGGGATTCTCGATCCCCCCTCTTTCAAGAGCCTCCTTAGGCGAGGCAGTAGCTTTCCTGCTTTCCCCTTCGCCTTCCTCTGGAGGCACAACCTCAAGCATCCGAACCAGCACGGAATCCGGCGCGGTCTCGGGGAGGGGGGCCGAACACCATATCAATTTTGCTTCCTCTATCCACTCCCGTTTAGAAGGAAGTTGTTCATAAGGCAAATTATCAAAAGGCAAACAAACGGTATGTCTGGACTTGGAACTACTTACTTGAGTATCCGAGCGATTGCAGCTTAGACCAGCATCCTCGGTCAATTCCGAATGCGCCTCTTGCGATCCGAAGAATAATTTGTACATCTCCAGGGGTGTCATACCCA
The DNA here is from genome assembly GCF_018294505.1 of Triticum aestivum. Taxonomy (NCBI): domain Eukaryota; kingdom Viridiplantae; phylum Streptophyta; class Magnoliopsida; order Poales; family Poaceae; genus Triticum; species Triticum aestivum. The sequence continues at coordinate 332,525,600 of NC_057804.1, read as the reverse complement.
TGAAGTGATGAAGAATCCGTGGGCCCTCCGGATTGAACTCCCACAGCCGGAGAGGGCGGCGTTTGCAGGGCGGGAGATGCCTAATCAGCATAACATGCATTACCACCACCATATCGACCTCCCTTGTTTGGAGATCTCGAATCCGGCCCTGCAGTAGGGGCACGTCCTTTGACGGCCCCCAGTTGAGCCCTTGGCTGACCCACGACATCAACCGCCGTGGAGGTCCCGGGCGGAATAAGGGCGGCGGCTTTTGTCTGCGGCCCCTCGGAACGGTGATATAGAACCACTCTTGCTGCCACGGGCCGAGCTCCTCTTAGAAGGAGCCAGCGGGCCACAGGGTATCGGCCCTCCTACTTATGGCTGCCCCGCCGCACTCCGCTTGACGCCCCCCGATCATCTTCGGCGCCACATTGAAGGTCTTCAGCCACAGGCCGAAGTGAGGGGTGACGCGGAGGAAGGCTTCGCAGACAACAATGAATGCGGAAATATGGAGGATGGACTCCGGAGCCAAATCGTGGAATTCCAACCCATAGTAAAACATGAGCCCTCTCACAAAAGGATCCATCGGGAAGCCTAAACCCCGACGGAGGTGGGATACAAAAACGACATACTCGCCGGGCTCGGGGGTGGGGATGGCCTGCCCTTCGGCAGGCAACCTGTGCAAAATCTCATAAGCCAGGTACTTGGCCTCCCGCAGCTTTAGCACGTCCTCCTCCGTGACGGAGGAGGGCATCCACCGGCCCTGGACATCGGAACCGGACATCGTTCAAGGTCCGAAGCGCTCGAATCTGGAGCTCTAGGTGCTGGAACTTGGAGCGGGGAGAGGATTCGATGGAGGATTGAAGAAAAGAAACGAGCCTTGGTCCCGTTATAAAGAGGGAGAATACCAAGAGCCGTCTCCGTGACCGTTTGGGACTCGCCTTTGATAGAGGGGGCGGGGCGACGGACCCACTTGGGTTACCCACGTCCGTATTGATGAGAATCCCGGATTAAGGGGGAACACGATCTCTGCTTCGACAAGACGTGCCAAGGAAACCGCTTCGCTAAATGCACTGAGGCGGTAGAGTAAAAAACGATTCAAGTAATGGCTTGGTAGTGGCGTGACGTCATGCCGCAAAAAACGTCAGCAGATTGAACTTGTGTATATATTATTCTCTCTACGGTGGAATGTGGAATTTATTTTGCAGAGCCGGACACTATCCTGGTGTTCACAATCTTCTATTATTCGGAGGAGGAACCCGCCTTGCAATGCCAAGCAATATACGCGATGGACTTATCGTCATTAAAGCCTGGTTCAGGGGCTACTGAGGGAGTCCTGGATTAGGGGGTGTCCGGATAGCCGGACTACCATCATCAGCCGAACTATCATCGGCCGGACTATCATCATCGACCGGACTCCATGACTATGAAGATACAAGATTGAAGACTTCGTCCCGTGTCCGGATGGGACTTTCCTTGGCGTGGAAGGCAAGCTTGGCGATACGGATACGTAGATCTCCTACCATTGTAACCGACTCTATGTAACCCTAGCCCTCTCCGGTGTCTATATAAACCGGATGGCTCTAGTCCGTAGGACACAATAACAACAACAACCATTACAATCATACCATAGGCTAGCTTCTAGGGTTTAGCCTCCTTGATCTCGTGGTAGATCCACTCTTGTAAACATCAACAATATCAATATCAATCAAGCAGGACGTAGGGTTTTACCTCCATCAAGAGGGCCCGAACCTGGGTAAAACATCGTGTCCCTTGTCTCCTGTTACCATCCCCCTAGACGCACAGTTCGGGACCCCCTACCCGAGATCCGCCGGTTTTGACACCGACAGCGCCCATGGGCAATGGCGCTCCATGATGCTCTACCTCTCCTGCGGCTAATGATGCCACTCACCCTACTGCTCGCGAGCAGCATGTGCCCTTGCTGCCACCCTCCATGCAGCGTGATGGCCGCACCGCCACTCCGTCACCCACTCATTCCACGGTGACATCCTCGCACGCTCGCCACAGGTCAGCGAACACACAAGCCACGCTGCTCATGGCGCGCGAACTGCTGCGCTACCGTCCCGCCAATGACCACTAGGACAACTAGCTCAGGAACATCGCCAAGCTCGTCAGTGCCGCTAGTGAAGTCAGTGCCGCTAGTGAACACCGCCGCCTTGTGTGAGATAGTGTGACGAGAGACAAACCCCGGCAAGCAGGCTCCATTGTATATAGTGGAGCAGATTTTTGTTTTTTCCTGACGACAATCGTTTTATATTCTGTACGTGCCATTGAGGAATATAACTTTATTTAATACTAACGTGTGAATTTGAACTTTGTTCTGTCTACGCGTGGTAAAGGACCCTCCTTCAAGTAAACAACCGCTACATGCGTCAAATTATCACGTGGGCTGCCTTTTCATACAGAAATGAACTCCACCGTGTACCCGCGCGGTTGTGGCCAAGAACGAGACGTGTGTGCGTGCGTCGTGCATGCACCTCTTCTTTAGGTGCAGGTACGTACGTGGGTGGGTGTGAGAGAGATGGTTTGTGGGAAACAGAGGCAATGTGTCGATGATACTTCAATCAAAAAATGTAACATATGCAATGTGTGTGAAATAGAGTCATGGATATATCATATATAGAGGGAGCGATCCACGAGAAGATAGTGGAGGGAGCATCAGTGTGAGATATCGATAGAATCGAAAACAGGGGTGAACTGTGTGGGTGCGCGATCGATAAAGAGTGCCATCGAATTTGTGTTTGCCCAAGTCAAAGATACAGGGCGGCTGGCCTACTAGGATGTTCGAGGGCAGAGGTGTAGTTTTTCTCTATGGCTTGGATACCTACCTACAATGTTCGACTATCGGTGTGTGTGAGGGGGGGAGGGGGGAGGGGGCTGAGACCTAATAATAGAGACATAGATCGACTAGTATATGTGTGGAGAAGGAAAGATACCTAGCTATGTATTGAGGGAGATCGATCAGCATCCATGCATATGTGTAGCAGAGGAATAAGGTTGGGAGAAAGAAAAAGGTAGAGTGGCAGAGGGTTGTTTGTGGAGTTGCTTCTCACAAATAGTAGGAGAGGCCTGCTAGACAAATGGAGGGTACGAGTGCAATATCAATAAGAGAGGGGATGTCTGTCTGTCTATGCACATGCGTGTGAGAGACGGGTCGGGAGGTATGCAAGGATGATGTGGGGGGACGATATGGTTGTGGTAAGCAGACGTAACTACATAGGAAGATCAATCGTCGTGTGTCCGAGTAAGGGGGAGACATAACTCATGAGGCATGTTGATCGGTGCGTGGGGAAAAAGAATTATAGTCAACCTAGCTATATGTAGGGAGATCGGTACGTATACATGTATGCATGTGTTAGAAGCAAATAAGGCCAGAGAGACGGACATGTGGAGAGGGGTGCAACTAGGAGGTGGTGCGAGAGGCCTACAATGTCGAGGGGGAAGGAGTGTGTGAGTATGAGATTGATGAAAAGAGGGGGCGGGAGTGTGCACCTGCGTGGAACCGTGTTGGACATAGGGGGCATGGATGGTGAGAAGAGAAGAGGGGAAGTGTGTGCTTGTGGTAGCACTACAAAAATAAGACACATCCGTGACACTTTGGGCCGAATGAATTTTTTTCTGTCATACTTATGACACTTCTATGACGATAATTATGAAAAAAACCAGTATCATCATAGATGTGGTGGGCTCCTACTTCTATGACAAAAAATCAAGACAGAAAATGCGCTTTTCGTCCTGGGCGGGCCTGAGACGCACTTGCGTGACATTCTTTGGGCCGTCGTTGATGGAAAAAATTGTGGTAGAAGCGAGGGCGAGGAAAATTTCGGGGAGTTCCTGGTTACGGTGGGTGGTCGGGGCCGAGCGATGCACGGAGGTTTGCGCCTTTCTCTCGTACACGTACACGCGTGTGTGCGAGGCTTTGCGCGCTAACTGCAACCAAGCGAGGTGTTGGGATCTAACTGAACCCGAGCGATTGCACTAGCTACGTTACTGAACGCCCATCGATCCCTTGCTGTTAACTGAACCCTAGTGATTCCTTCGCTACTGCTGCTAACTGAAGCTGATCGAACCTGCTGCCTCTTGATGAACAGTGAATGTGGGGTTTTTTGAACGAGTCGAGACATACGTGGTTGGGCTTGGATGAACAGTTCCCGGTGAGGGTTCGATGAACAGGATCCCGTGGTAGTAGTGGCCGTTCCCGTAGGATGAACAAGACCCCAATCGAGGAGTTGGGGTGGATGAACAGTAGCCGATGGAGGGAGCCCGTGGAGGGCTAGTTGAACAGGAACCCGACGAGGGGCTGATTGAACAGGACCCCATGGAGGGCTGGTTGAACAATAGCGGGTGGAGGCTGGATGAACAGGACCCCGTGGAGGGCTGGATGAACAGTTGCCGGTGGAGGATGGAGGAAGTCGACGCTGGATAAACAGTAGCAGGTGGAGGCTGGAGGAAGTATACAGTGGATGAACAGTAGCCCATGGAGTCCCCTTTTGCGGTACGCCACACCCCTCCCGATGAACAGGACCCCCATTTTGACAGTAGGAGGTCTAAGAGAAGTCTGTTTCCTCCGTTTTGCGGTACGCCACACCCCTCCCGATCAACAGGACCCTATTTTGACCGTAGGAGCTCACACAGAAGTCCATTTCCACCGTTTTGCAATACGCCAGACCCTTCCCGATGAACAGGACCCTGTTTCGACCGTACGCGGTCGAACAGCAGGCCCGTTTCCTCCGTTCTGCGGTACGCCATGCCTCGTTTCAGTTGTTCCGTCCAAGTCGGTTGGCTCCCGATGAACACGACGCGTTCCAACCTAGTGGCTTCGCTCCCGATGAATAGGATGCATTCCGACCCAGTCACTTGGCTCTTGATGAAGATGACGTTGTTTCCTCCGTTCCGACCCTGCCGGTTAGCTATCGATGAACAGGAAGATGTCATTGCCGTCTGTTGCATCTCCATGTACACGAGCCCTGGTCGTACATATGCATGAGTACACGTTCGAGACCCTGCCCGCATGTACGTATGTAGCCGTATTTAATTTCTTGCAGCTTGGATGTACGTATGTGTACACAATATATATAGACGGGACTGGGTGACATGCCACGTCCATGCCTCTACTATGACATGTGCATCTCCTTACTCGAACATGGTTCATCGCTGCAAAGAGACACATCGACCCATATGTACATACACGATCGCGACCAGACATAGAACCCGACGTACGGTTCGACCCGATGCGTCCCAGCTATCAGGGAGGATAAGGAGCCATTTCCTTCCATGTGAAGATATAGCTGGTGGGTCCCAGCTATCAGGGAGGATAAGGAGGCACTTCCTTCCGTGCGAAGATATAGATGGTGGGTCCCAACTGCCAGGGGGAAGAATTATTATTTTTGCCTGTAATACAGATGCACTTCCTTGCATACGAAGATGTAGCTGGTGGGTCCCAACTGTCAGGGAGGATAAGGAGGCACTTCCTTCAGTGCAAAGATATAGTTTGTGGGTCCCAACTGTCAGGGGAAAGAATCATTTTTTTGCCCGTAATATTGACGCACTTCATTGCGTACGAAGATGTAGCTGGTGGGTCCCAGCTGTCGGGGGGAAACATTTTTTTGAGGCCCTTCCGGTAGGTCCTGCTGTCTGGTGGAGGAATCATTATTTTGCGCATAGGCACTTCCTTGCTACGGCCGTGGACCCAGCTGTCAGCCTCTCCACATACAATCCTCTTCCGATGGAAGGCATTCCTTGACCACGTTGACCACGCCGTGCCGAGAGCACCAAGGCAGTGGACGACGGCGAGGCCTAAGATGGGAATGATCTGGAGTCATGGAACAAAGGGCACTGGAGTCCCTGGAGGAAACGAGTACGAGGGACTGGTTCGGCTGCCGGGTGACGCTGCCTTCACCGGAGAATAACAGAAGGTGTGGGTGAGTACAGGTATGACCTGGCCACCTCTGGGAGTAGAGTGGGGTGGCGAGGCCTGCGCGGCAAGACAGCCGACCACGGGAGGCAGCTGGAGGCACTCCAGCCGGCGATGGTTTTGGCGGCTGGAGCAAGAGCAACTAGATCAGAGATTGAAGAAGTAGGATCGTTATTGGATGTCAATCCAATGACTATAGATGTCAGAATAATTTCTTGACTCTTTTTAGACCATTAAATTGTTTTCTTCACTAAATGGACAACACCTTGCGCAGGCTTCGTCTAGTGGGCCAACAAAGTCAGCTTCGAAAGCTGTGCCAGAATGCAGCCCATTTATTTAGGTTTGACAGCCCATTTAATTTTGTTTGCCAATACATCTATTTCTTGGGCTATGACTCAAAAAATAATCTATTTCCTGGGCTAGATAAAAATAATAATAATAGCCGATTTACTATTTATGACAATTGTTTCTCAAAAAAAATACTATTTATGATAATTTACAACACACTTGATTATTTATTCGAATACACCTATTTACTGAGCTGGGTCAAAAATAATATTGCGTACATGCAACACATTTATAATTTTTTATAATTTACAAGCCATTTGATTTTAGTAGAAATGGACCCATTTTCTAGGATGGGTGAAAAAACAATGATGGTCTGGACTGAGCATTTCGTATAAAAATAATATTGAGATTCAAATATTATTAAAAGATTAAGTTGGACTAGGTAATCTTATTATATAACAAATGAACAGGGCTGAGCATTTTATTAAAAGAAAGATAGGCTAGGCTGCGCTTATTTTAGGATATTGTGTACAACTGTCGGCCTAGTTGCATTGCTGATGTTCAAACAAAAGGATGTGTAGTACAATACAACTTTACATGGCTACTTAGTCCACATTCAACGACGCCGGAAAGGCCCAAACAAGGCTTATATAAAACTTTTTGAAGTCGCTGAGCTCAGTTAATAACCTAAGAAAAGAAATAGAGCATAGTGGAACCTAATTAAAAGTTGTCACGAGCAAAGAAATAATTCAACGGGTCCCACTTGTGTGTGTGTGTGAGAGAGAGAGAGACATCGGTCGATGCTCGTAAATACATCTTTCATCCATATGCATTAATTGCTGATGCTTAGTATAAACTTATATAGTTGACACAATCATATAGGACATCATAACACACTGAACTTGCATATATAAATTTCACGCAGGTGGCACAATCAGTGTGAAAGCAGTGGATTGTTACAGGTAGGTCTATGTTGAAGCCAACGAACTCGTACATAATGGTTCATCATCTTTATCAATGATGGGGAAATATTTGGAATGCAGACAACACAATAAGTTCTGCTAGCACATTAAGTTGACGTACAACACTTTCTAAAAAAGTTTAGGTACAAAAATAGATCAGGTCACAATCAAATGTACTGGCACTTAAATCTTCACACCGATAGCTCTGACTTAACTAGTAGCTGACAGGATTCAGTTGTTACATCAAATTAAAGCACATCCAGGCACCCAACTCTGCTTCTTCTCCTAAATAAGCAGTGGCCTCCACCACGCGATGGAGTAGGCCCTGTGCCATCCATCGTTCCGGGAAACATGGGGAAAGTCTAACATTCACTCCTGTAATGTACGTCGACGATGGACCCTGGCACCAGCGGCGGCGGCAGGACTTCGATTGATGGATTGACCACTTCTTCGACATGAACGGACACTCAATATAGGTACATCCCTAACGTGGTCCGCGGCAGCCTTGGTGGCGACGAATAGTACAACCCTGGTTCTTGCACCGGTATCTCAACACCAATCACCTTCGATATGGTTGATGGCTTCTTCATCCATGCCATAACCGTTAGAGCCCAGCTATCTGGAGGAACAAACATACTTATGAGCTCACCTCCAAGGTCGTTGATAAGCTCACTCATGGACTCGCTATTCCAAGCACGTCGAGGCATGCCGTGGAAGGTAAGCTTTGTTAAAAACTCAAGCTCAGAGGGCACCAAGCCCCATCCTCGGTGCCACTGATCAAAGCTCACCAGTGCGCCATCACAGAACAAACGCCGGGAAGATTCGAACACACGACTGTAGTTGAAAGTTGTCCGGAACCTGGCGAAGAAATCAGCCGGTGGCGGACAGACTTCGACGAGCAAGTCACTTATTTGGATTCCGTGCGCAATGCTAAGAGCTTTGACAAGGTTATCCGGCGAGATGGGAGGCCAGTCGCCGTTGATGGTTAGCATCATCACTTTGCCGGCAAACTGGTCGTCAAGCGTCGCCATGCCACTATTGAGCGACAACACACAACGTCAAAAGGCAGGACGGACCTCAGGATCTCCGGCTTGGAGATCCGCGTTGACTGGCGACATGATAGTGCGGTTGAGTACAGGGAGTATAGGAGGGGGATTTGGGGGGAACTGGAGTTGGAATCAAGATTCCAAAGGTGGGGAGGGGTGGGAGATTAGGGATGAAACGGTAGCATGAATTTTGAACACGTGCCAATATGCTCTCGGCGTGCAAGCGCACGAAAACACCGGTGGCGCCGACATGTCGGCCTAAGAGTCCTTATTATTTCTTTTTTTGAGAGCCTGGAATATTTTTTGAGGATCTTTTGAGAGCCCGGCCTGAGAGTCATAATTGACCTATTTGGCATTGCATTACTACTCGGCCATATTCAACGACACCTCGCTGGCCCGAACAAGTGTACATCATCAAAAAGACTCTGAGCTCAAATTATAACATGAAAAGGAGATATACTCTGAACACTTGAGAATGGCGATGCCCTCATTTAGCCAACCACTAGTTCGATACAATAAACAGTTTGAAACAACGATATATACAATATTCAAACACTGACTAGTTACTACTACTGACATAAACATCAAGACATGATAGTTCATAAGAAGTCTTGCTAGACCACCAAAACGCACCCATCTGCAGCGCTCAGACTCTCGTGATCCAAACGAGAATGACATTCTAAATAGAGGCAACTATTACATAGTAAGAGTGACATAGATGAGGATGACCAAATGATAAGGAATATGCATATCAAAAGTTAGAACTAGCCATCCAGAAAAAGTAGCAAAAACAACAAGTCATTCAAAGAGGGATGATCCAACACCATCATAATTTGCAGCCCCGCTTTAGCCACCAGTGATCCAGAGACACGAGTACTCAACCCTTTTGATGCAACAGCCCAATACCTATCAACCTGAAGGCTCGAACCACATCACTGCCTGTCGGACTTGATACATTCAAGGATCAAAGTTAATCCAGATGTCTGTCTCATTCTCACCTTCTTTTGGCTGCAGGTTGTATCGTTGACAAGCAGGGGAGTTTGCTACCGAACTCCTAGGGCTCGCCGTGTAGACACAGTTTTCCATAGCAAACAGAGCCTCTCTGCCATCAAGGTCCTTGACAATGGTGATCTTCTGGTTAATCGGATAATTGAGTGCGAGAAACAGAGAGTGTGAACCAAGGCTGTTTACCCGCCTCCAAGTCGAAAATCCTGAAGGCCCTAACAAGCTGGTATCCTGCTCATAGATGTAACAACCAATGTCCGGATACTCACGTATTTCATGGTGCTTCTACATAGTGGGGTTTTTGCAATATAACTTTTCCGGCTCATGTGTGCGAATGATCATCAGTATTTTGGCATCCTCTGATCGAGTGAGGAACCAGTTGTGCTTCCGTATTTTGACAAAGGTGGTGTGATTACAAAGGGCAATAACTGTAGGGACACTGCATCATATCAGAAAGGACAGGCTCTGTTAATGTAAGATCAACACTGTTCAGTGTATGAGGAGGATAATGCAAGCAACAACATTGATATGTCCCAATTGGAACTGAGAGCAAAATGCAGGGAAATGTATACTGGGTTCGAAAATATAGAAGTGCCACGCATGGTTATACTCATGTTATCTCACAATCGATTCTTCACAGGAAACTATCATGTCATGCATGTTATGTAATCATGTTCTGTCCTCACAAAAAAAATTCTTCAAGGAAACTAATAGACCATGCATTGTTATATACTCATGTTCATTCGGAATTTTTTTGTGAGGATATTATTCTAGCCATTGATTGCTGAAGGGAGAATATAGGTATGTACAAATAGTAAGCATTACCGGATTTCACAACTTCCAAATATAGAAATTTCTCCATATGCACATTTACTTCCCTAATGTATGGTTAGATGAAACCAACATTGTGATGCATGTTTCTACATCACAAAAATGAGGAAACTAACATGGCTATTGATACACACTCATATTTAGTAGTATATAGATTACTACTCAAATTCAAGGGTACAAACATATTCAAGGAGAATAAATTAAGAAGAATATCCATATGTTCTTAACCATTTGATTATTCAAGGGTACAAATTGGCTGTAATGACATGGTCAAAATCGCATGAATCAACTCATTCCAAATATAGCTGATTTACGGCGGCTATAATACATTGCCACAGTTCTACTCAAATTCTGCTCAAACAGGGATATCTCAATCATCACAAAAAGTTCAAACAGTGTGAAGGCGTTATCATTAACATGAGAGGAAAACAACTTACACATGTCGTCCCAGCAATACATGGTGCCATCTGCATTGTCGATTGCGTAGATGATGCCATTATATTCAGTAGCATCACAAAATTGTGTATCTACTTTGATGATCCACTGCGATCTGAGTTGTCTCCAGCTAAAGAAGGCGCCAGCGTAAAGATAGGCGAGTCCGCTGTCAAACAAGGCAATTATCTTGAAGTCTGCGTAATCGGCGTGTCGTGTGGGCACTTTGCAGATTACAATCTTCTGCAAAACAAGGTTCGTCCAACTAACATGGTAATCTAAATGACTTGGACCGCGACGGTAAAACCCTATATAATCCAAGGGAGGAAGGATAATCTCATGGGAGGACTGGAAGTTCATGAGCACCAACATTCTCCCGTCTTCTCTAACGGCAGCCATCCAGTGGGAGTTCATGCCGACCCAGTACATACCTGCCAAGAAGTTTCGGCGATGGTGATCGGATGGAGGTCGAGGGAAATGATGTACGATGACCCACTACATACCTGCAAAGAAGTTTCGGCTAATGGATGTCGGATTGAAGTCGAGGGGCATCATGTACGCCTTCGTGTCATGGTGAGCCAATCTCGCAAGACCAGATAGCAGCAAGCATGGTGTCTTGAAAATCTTAGGCCTCAATTAGACAATGGTCGTGTGCATGTCCCTCGACCAAGCAGCCAGTCGCACGATGCTCAACATATCCATACACGAACAAAAGAGGTTGAGGATGTCACTGGGGAGATTGCTCCAATCGCTGCTCATATGGATGCTGCGCGGTTAGCGTTCGGCCATGGTGGATTTTGGAAGGTGGGGTTTTTGGGGGCTTGATTTACGGGGGAGAAGGCTGTCGATGCTGGAGCGGCTAGCGAGGGAATAGTGGTACTAGGGGAGGCGAGCGAGGCGACGGTACGCGGGGGCACAGTGAGATGGAGATGGAGTGGTGCTAGGCGAGAGGGAGATGAGGCAAGGCATGCTAATGTGCTATACAGTGGCGGTGACAGACTGCACAGTGCACAAGGTGAGGTTGACTTTGGTAACCCGAACACATCGCCTGGACTAGTGTCAAGCGCAGGGTGTTGTCACTTCACTTTGATGACCGGATGAATAGTATTTTGACCATCAAGTGTACCATAGTTGTACTACTACTACTAGTAGTAGGAACATGAGTACTCCGGTACTGTATAGCGGAAATAGGTCTCTTGTTTTATCATGCCTCTGTGTTCACTTCATCCTCCAGGTATCATCAATATTGTGAGCAGAACCAAATTATCGTGCATGCAGAAGCGCGAAGAAGGGCCTTTTCTTTTTTGAGGATAACCATGTATTCCTTAACCAGAGAATGGTGTGTCTCCCACACACACGCCAATATCCATCTAAACTAGCTACGACACATTTTTTATCTGTTTGCATAGGTCCCACCTATCAGGAAAGGTGCAGAAATAAAAAGGAATCATAAAATGCCTCGCCCCGGTGATTCAAAAGAGTGACCTAACCTTGCCAGTGGCATATGTAGCGCTAGAAGGATGGGCATGTACACGAACAGGTACGACTCCTCAGTCTACCCGCATAGCCTTTTTGTTTAGTCTACCTAGCCATCTAATCAACTCCCTGCACGCCACTTCTCCCATTTACTTCTCCATCAGGAACCGATTTTCCTCGGCTTCTTCACCTCTCCTTCATCTTCATTTGCATCCAAACCCCACTGCATTCACACTGTTTTAACCTCTTCACGTACTCCTGGAGTAATTCTGAATCCCCTTTAAATAATTATCTTCTTCAGTTAGACTAGCCATCTAATCCTAATTCGCCAAACCAGAGCCCTCCGGTCGAGTGGTTCAAAATGGTGAAGGAGATCCGGATGCAGATTTTTAGCGTCCAACATGTCCTCGTCGAAGGCTTGTTGAGGATAGTTGCCACCATCACCGACCACCCAAGGGTTGTTCAGAAGTGGATCCACAATGTATCAAACACCCTCGAAAAGGTAGAAATGAAGGTCATCGGTCTTGATGAAGAGTACACGGAGCGTGCCACTGGGAAGATCCAACGCGCCGCCGTCCTTCAGCTGTGCCTCGAAGGTAATGTGTTGGTGTACCACATCATACACGCGCCCTCCATACCAGGTGAGCTCCATGATTTCTTGTCTTGGGAGGATATATACTTCTGTGGGCAGCCATTGAAGGGGACAAACAGAAGTTGGCGCCGTACAACCTTGATTTGAAAAGCATCACTGAGCTACAAACCAAAATCAAAATTCCTGTAGAAGATTGTGATAAAAAGATACCATCCCTATCCGACGTAGCAAATTTTATGGTCGGTACAAATCTTCAGAAGGGTGATGAGATGCTGGCATAAGGTCATATGGATGGGAGAATTATCCCTTGACGTACAAGCATATAAAATATGCTGCCCTCGATGCCCGTGTGAGTTTTGAAATAGCTGCAAGGTCCAAAGAGCTTGTTGCGAAGCCGTCTCCCATAGAAAATGAGATGAAGAAGAAGGAGAAGAAGAAGCTGCACCAGCAGCAGGGCATTATGGATGGATGAACTATTTCCTCTCTTGTAAAAAATATTTCCTCTATGTGTATATTGATATAGGTGAACTATTTCGATTGTGTGCATGTATTTGGAACAAGTAGAGTATCAGCGTAGGTCCGCTTGACTATAAGGAATTTTTTATCCACCTAGCTTTCTCTACTACTCCTTCTAGTGATCGGTATGTAATGCATGTGTCAGTAGACATGACAGCTTGTCCATGGAAGTTGAGCTACGGCGACCATCATGTTTCATACACTGCCACTTGCGATTCCCACGATGCCGCTCCAGCCCACGGCACGCACCACGTCCCCCGACGTGCGCCTCACCCCTCTCGGCTGCACCACCCCCTGCCTTTGTGTGCATGACATGTGGGCTAGCCAAAATGCGACAAGCATCAAGGTTCCATAGCCACACGCGATTTCCATGATGCCGATCGAACCCATGGCACCACACTAGACGTCCCTTGACTTGTAGCTCACCCCTCTCTGCCCCACCGCCCCTCTGCCTTCGGGAGCATGGCATGTGGAGCACCCACCTATCGCGTACATTGAAGCTCAGTCCCGTGGACCCCGAGAGGGAAATGTAACTCCTGCGCCAGGCCTTGTGGTGCTACCGTTGCACGAACTCATACCAAACTCAAGATTTGTTTCTTACTAGCAAAATGCCCGTGCTTTGCACGGAACATCAAGATGCATTTGTATGAGTAGTTTATCTTGTGCGTGAAAAGGATGAACGAGGGAAGGACTTATTTGCAAATGTGGAGAGTGGTGTGGGTATCTTTTTGCAAAATTGCCAGGGTTTCCTTCTATGGACATCTACGCCTCATAACAGCCCGACGTCCAGCTGTGGCACCCTCGCCACGGCCAGGCCACCGCCGGCCATTTCAACTCAAATGAGTGAGTCGTGAACGCCACCGCGACAACAGCCAGTTGGGCATCTCGAACCACACCAATGTCGCTTCCCCATAGCCGACCTACACTGGCATGTGGCTGCACGCCTTCGACCCACGCGTCAATGTACGACAGCAAGAACTCCTCCAGGCTCGGGCTACATAGAGTACATCACGTTCACAAACCGGTATCCGTTGAGTAGGTTCCTCCCGCCTACGAGCACATGCCTATATGTATCCAGTATTCTAGACTTGTCGCTGAGTGGTACATCCTTGGGACAGTGCAAGCGGTCGGAATCTTGAGCCCGTGTCGAAGCTATGTGCCCCAGGTAGATCACTGGCTCCTGCCCGCATTCCCACCCGGCAGTCATTGCCGTCACAACACTGACGATCGGGGGCAGCACTCTCCCGCTCATCTGGAGCGCGAGCTAGTAAACGTCGTGCGACACGTCACAACAATCAAGCACCCCGACATGCGTCATCCGGGCAAATGCTTTTCTTGACCACATGCTCCATGGTCTCATCCAAGAATGGTGTGGTACTGCAGTCGAACATGCAGGTAAAATACTACGGGAGCAACTGCATGTTGTGACACTCCAATTTTTTTTTTCAACAAAAACTTTGTTTGATTTGAAGAAGGTCATTTAAATCCTTCCAAAAACCCCTCTCTCTCTCAAAAATTTTCCCCATGGCAAGGATTTTATTTTTGTATCTTCTTCAACCCTGGTGTTTGGTTATTAAAAACCTTTCTTCTGATTTTTCCCATCTCAAATATATTTTTGGAATTTATTTTTCTTTTGAAAAGAAACCCTATGGGTTTTGGGGCTACTCTTTTGTTTTGAAACCATCCATTGTTTTACCATGCCTCATGTGGTAAATTCTCCCAAAACCCCTCCCTCCACTTTGGGGCAACCCAAACTTTCTGTTCCAACAGGTCCAACCCATTTTTTGAATTTTGTTTCATGTATTTTCCCCCAAAAATAATTCTGTCCTTTATTCTAAGCCTAGATGATTTACAAAGGAAGTTCTAGATTTCCTTTGAGTTTTGATCTCAAGCCAACTCCTCTGGATAGTCCCTATCACCCCCAACCTAGAACCATCAAGATTCACTCTTCCTCTTTTCAAAATTTTCAAGTTTCAACCTCTGCAAGTTTGGACCAGATTCATCATTTTTGGTGAAAATCATATTTTCCTTTCTCCAAAAATTTTACCAAAATTCAGGCAGCCCCCAGGTGCTTTGAGAAGCCACCACACCGAAGATCAGCCCCAGATAAATTATTCTCATGCTTGAATCATTTCATCAAACACTTGGTCGGCACTGTTCCTGTACACTTTCAGTAAATTCAGAGTTTCAGAGTTTTGTCAGTGTCGTTTTTCGTCAGTGCCTTGTCATCGATCACCAGTGCACCCTGGCGCGTTGCGCACGGCCTCTCCTCCTTTACCAGAGCACCGCATGCTCTCTTGGACGGGCGCAGGTGTCGGTGGCGGCGAGCATCACCGACGCCGGCAGCCTCTGCGGTGGCAGCGCCACCCGTGGCGGCCAACGGGAGCCAGCGCCAGCTCGCTACGCCGTCCGGTGCCGCCCAACGCCCCCTAGCCCTCCGCGTGGCCTCATGCATGCCAGCGCACACCGCAGCACCGTCGCCGTGGCCTGGCAAGCACAGGGCGCGCCCTCTGCCGCCGACAGGCCCGCGCCGCCCCGTTCCGTCGAGACCACCCACAACGCCTAATCCAAACTAGGTTAGCACCTAAATGGAACCCGTGGACCTCCATGTTGACGCCCAACCCCCCTAAACTCCCCGACCAAGCACTACACCGCCGTAACCATCACCGGAGATCCCTGTTCATGGCCACCACCTCGGCACGCACCACCTCTACTCCTCACCATAACCCCGCCAAACCACCAGGAGGACCTCGAGGAGGTCTCCTCCCCCAACTCCGACCGCCCAGATCCGCCTCGGCCACCAGATCGATCCACTCTGGTGAGGCCATCCCCGCCTCCCAAACCTCGTCAGTAGTCTACTCGTGCACCCAGTGATCTAACCCAGGCTTCAATTTGACCTCTGCAGCCCTCCCCGACGAGATCCAACTTCACCCGAACCGCCGTCCGCCAGAGCAAGGACCGCCGTCGACGTGGTGCTCGCCGACCACCACCACCACCACCCACCGACACGGACGGACACACTGAGCACGTAGGTACCCTCCGATCCTCCTAACTCATCGTGGATCGCCGCCGGCGACCACCGCAGCACTCGGGCGCCGACGAGCTCTGTTTCTCCCCCCCACCCCCTGTTTGAAATTTCAAACCTGATGGGTGGGACCCCTCGTCAGTATTTTCTTTTTTTCGAACCATTTTCTGAAAAACGCCTTCGGGCAGAGTACGTCTCCCTTTGCAGTTGACGGCTTTTTAGCCGAAGCGTTTTCTGTTATTATAAGTTGGCCCCTGGAAACTTTCTGTTTCATTACAGATGAGTCCCTAGACTAAAACCTTTATAACTTTTAAACAGAAACTGATTTTTGATTGATTCTTTTTCTGTCATCTTTATTTTTATGTCTAGTGTTTTTTCATATTTATTTGAAGAAAATTTGGAACACTTTTTTGTGAACTCTCGGTATTTACATTAGTACGTATTTTCTTATACTGTAGATACCGGAGGAGGTGACGGAACCGCGAACTTCGCCAAGCTAGACTCCGACTACTCCGAACCAGGCAAGCATGTTTGAACTTTTGATATGATGAGTGTTCGTTGCATGTTTGCATTAAGTAGTTTCATGACATGTTTATGACCATTTCGATAAATGGTATATTATAAGCAAACTTGAGGCAAGTGAGTTTCTGAAATCCATATGTTGTTGGATAAGAGTTTGCATGGCCATGTGATGGCATGAGAATGGGTAAGATGGCAGTATTGTAGCATGCCAGTCTTATGCCAGACTATTTGACTCTAGTGTCAACTTGAATCGAGTCACGTGTCCATCCGTTTCCCCTTCCTATACTACCACGTGTTTTCCGCAAGGGATATGGCTTAGTAAGTTGCAAACCTCTTTCCTGGTACACACCAAAATAGAGAGGCCGTGATGAGGGTTCCATGGCAGTCATCCGATCAGGGGGCATGTGTGTTTCCGGTTGGGACCGAGAGGGGGGCACCCCTAACAGCGCGCGTATATAAATTTGATCCCATGCTATTCGAGGTTGTGATCTCCCTGTCTAAAAGTTTTTCTTGAATGTTGTCTAGGGTGATTCCTGGCATCGTGAGGTGGAAATGGGTGTGTACTGGTTAGATGTGTTTCTACTGAAATACCGTAAACGGAACTAGTCCTTCATGACTACAAAAATCCGTTGGCTGTGGGTAATTAGTACAAACTCTGCAGAGTCAAAAATCATTTGAATCATCCTATCCATGTCCAAGTACTATGTTCAACTTATCTTGTCAAGTGTCAGTCTCAGTGACAAAACTCCGGTAAACCACATGAGTGTTAAGTCCAGTTAAATGTTTATTCCTGTGGATGGACTAACCCGTTTATTGTTACGTGTTGAATATTTCCTATGAGTATTATATCTTCGTGGATTTATCAGATATGAATAATGAAATTTACGCCCTTTCTGCGATGTCGCTTAGATGTCCGATTGTGGCACACTTGCTATTTACTTTTGATATACGCCCTTTCTGCGATGTCGCTGAGAATTTCGACTGTGGCACACTTGTTATTTACTTTTGATATAAGCCCTTTCTGCGATGTCGCTCAGACGTCCGACTGTGTCACACTTGTTATTTACTTTTGATACAAGCCCTTTCTGCGATGTCGCTCAGACGTCCGACTGTGGCACGCTTGTTATTTACTATCGATATAAGCCCTTTCTGCGATGTTGCTCAGATGTCCGACTGTGGCACGCATGTTATTTACTTTCAATATAAGCCCTTTCTGCGATGTCGCTCCGACGTCCGACTGTGGCACGTATGTCATTTACTTTTCAATATAAGCCCTTTATGTGGTGTCGCTTAGACGCCGGACTGTGGCATGACTATTTATTTGTTTATCCTTCAAGGTGTTGCTCCAGACACCCGATCGGTTTTCAGTTGTTTCTTGGGATTTCGGGAGGACTACCGCCCGACTTCCGTTTTACTTATCATGTCGTGCAAATATTTATTAATTGAGCGTGCATTGCTATTTGCTCATAACACATTCATGCATGCATTTGTTATATCTTATGTCCGAACTGTCTTGCGAGTACTTTCAAAGTACTCACCTGGCTTGTTGATTTGGCCAGATGTTGATGAAGGCGATCTCATGGATGAAGAGTTCGATAGCGAGTCCGACGCCTAGAGGAGTCCCAGTCAGTCCTGTGCGACCCTGGATTTGGTCACTGTATTATATCTGCTTCCTCTACCCGAATAAATTCATCGAGCCTCACCTCGACGCTTGATGAGCTGCCAGTTTAGGAGTCATGTTATCCACTCCACCGTGATATATCCACCACCACTTTTATCTCGAGTCAGTAGTATGCCACCACACCCCTGTATCATAACCGCCCTTATGTACAATATTGGCGTGTTTGTAATAAATTGTTGAGCAGCCTCAGCTCAACCCTGTAATATTTTTAATGCTACTGACCTTCTGTATCAAGTATTTGTCTACCAGTAAGGATAACTCCTCCTATACTGGAATCAAAAGATCGATTTCTCAATAAGTATTTTATTGAAAAACCGGTCGTGACAAACTAGGTACCAGAGCTACGCTGACTGTAGGAAGCCACTAGGTGCGATCGCTAAACGGTTATTAGCATAGTAGAGTTAATAGTCATTTTTGCAAATGTAGTCATTTTCTGACAGTCAGCATAAATTTATGATCTGACTATTCAGAATTTTTGCCTACTTTTGTAGATGGCTAGCAACGACTGTGAGTCACAGGTGTTCTCTAACGTGCTAGAGGGGTTCGTCAAGCTCCTCTCCTTCATCATCCAGGTCACGATGGGGCCACCAGTGCGCCCAGTCTTCACACTCTACCAGCACAAGATCAACGACAGTCTATCCATGCACCAGGCCGCGGTGCAATTCAAGGGAGGGCGTGTTAAGTTATGCCGCTTCCGGTTCTTGGGGAGAGCCATGCCTACGGAGAAGCATGCTATGCAGATGGCTGCCCGTGAGGCGATAGCTCGTCTTCTGGATGTTCTTCCTTCGATGAAGACTTGTCGTTACCGCTACCTTCCATGCCACGTGCCATAAACCTGTCACTACGCTTCGCTTGGCCCAGAGGAGAGCGAGACGAGGCTTTTGAGATGCTTGTCGAGTACCTCCGGGCTCTGGAGGCAGCCTTCGACAACCTGGTGGACGACCTTGTGGCTGCCCGCATGGACTCAGTCCATGGCTGTGCCGCCAACAGGAGGGAGCTCCTGCACACCACACCACCACTGACTTTCGTCTCGTCCTCAGCATCTTACTCACCTACCATTCTCGCCACTACTCGTCGCCTGCCTACCACTAAGGAGTTCAACCAAGTCATTGCGCCCACTTCAGTCCGTACTGCACCACCTATTGCGCCCACTCCTGTTTGTGTTGCTCCGCCTATGGCGCCTGCTCCATCAACTCAGCGCAGCACTTCACGTCTGGAGCCTATTAGCGAGGAGGAGGTTGAGTCCCCAGCCTCATTGCGCCTCACTCTCGGAAGGCCAAGGGAGATCCTCACCATCTCTGACTGAGTATGCCTAGCCGCCATGCAATGTACCGGATTGTACGATATGTTTATATGTACATAGGTTGTGAGAAGTAGCTTGCTTGCGCATCATGTAGGAACTGGGAGAAGTGCACTAGCCTAAATAACATGTCAGGAATATGTATGCATATCCTGAGTGATGTATTGTATAATTACTGCTTGCGTGTAAGATATGTAATGAGCAGTCCTTCTTCGTGCGCAATCGATTATTCTCTTGAAAAATCTAGAGTTCTTAAAATTTCCCGTCGTTATAAATTTATTGATTCTTGCGACTCAATTCCTTTTCTTATGAGTTTTACAAAATATATCCCCAGAGTGAAAAATGTCTCATCCTTGGATGCGCTCCATGCCAAACCCGCCAGAGGAAAATTATGGCACCCAAACAAGCAACAATTTTACACAGGGGTAGTCAAGTCAACAGGGTAGTGAAATAACATTTTCCCAAGTATGCCGCCTTTATGAACAGAGTCAGCAACAACATCAGGAAATGATGAACCAAGTCATCAATATGGGAAATCACCGTGGGCCGTATCAGTAGCAATCCAAATTGTCTGAGCTACAGAAGACGCGTCCCCCAACATTTTCTCATACTGACAAACCTCTTGAGGCCGATGACTGGCTTCGATACATGGAAAGGAAATTAATTATTGCACAGTGTTCAGACTGTGAGAAAGTACTTTATGCACCACACTATCTCACTGGAGCGGCTGCATCATGGTGGGAGAATTTTCTACACATGCACCCCAATGAAAATGAGATAACCTGGGAATAATTCAAAGAAGGTTTTCGTGGGGCGCACATTCCTAAAAGTGTTATGAAGATCAAGAAGAGGGAGTTTGATGACCTCAAGCAGAGGACCATGACGGTGTCGGAATACAACGGTCAGTTTACTCTGTTGTCTCCCTACGCCCACGTAGAGCGTATGACTGAAAGCAAGAAGATGGAAAAATTCCTGGACGGTCTGGAACCCGCGCTTAAATGCCAGCTGGTCGTGCACACCTTCCCAGATTTCAAAACACTGGTGGATAAGGCCATTACCTTGGAAAATGAGCGATGCAGCTTGGAGGATTTCCGCAAGTGCAAAAGGGACAAGACTACTCTTGCTCGCAACCACCGGAGCAAGAAGGATTTTCAAAAAGGTGGGACACACAGACCCACGACAAATGTTTCACACCCAATCAAGAATTTCCATGCAAGGGACAAGGAGTTCACATATCGCCCATGCGTTATTTGCTACGCTTGTGGAGAAGAAGGGCACTATGCCAAGCAGTGCCCCAAGCCAAGGAACTCGACCCCAAAGCTGAACAACGGTGGCAATAATTCAGCGCCCAAGCGAAACAATTTCAACCCCAATAATAACCACAGGAAGGGTCATGTGAACCACGTGACGAGAGAAGAAGCACAAAATGCCCCGGATATCATACTCGGTACGTTCCCTGTCAACACAATACCTTCCACAGTTTTGTTTGATACTGGAGCTTCTCACTCGTTCATTTCGAAGAGTTTTGATTTGCAAAATATTTTTTCGATGCTTCCCTTGGAAAAATCCATGATCATCAAGTCCCCTGGGATTAAGCAAGTTACTCAGAGTTACTGCCAAGGTGTGGTTATTGAGTTTGAAGGATTGAAGTTTCACGCCAACCTTATTGTATTGGAAAATAAAGGACTAGATGTCATCCTAGGGATGGATTGGTTAACCACCAACAAAGGATTTATTGACTGCTTCAACCGGACCGTAATTATCACCCACCATCACGGGAAGACAATAAAAGTTTCAGCCAAAGAGAGTCAAATATCTCGGCAACCGAGATTGAACAAGGTGGACGTTTCTGAGTTAAGCAAAGTTCCAGTAGTATGTGAGTTTCCAGACGTATTTCCCAAAGAACTACCAGGCATGCCACCAGACCGGGAGATAGAATTCAGCATTGAGCTAGCACCCGGAACCGCCCCCATATACAAGAAACCATACAGAATGGCACCATCCGAGTTGGTAGAATTGAAGAAGCAAATAAAAGAATTACTGGACAACGGATATATACGAGCCAGTTCCTCACCTTGGGGTTCACTAATTTTATTTGCCAAGAAAAAGGATGGGACACTGAGATTGTGTATAGACTATCGAGCACTTAACATGGTCACAATCAAGAAAAATACCCAATGCCACGGATAAATTATTTATTTGATCAGCTCGCTCAGGCCAAGGTCTTCTCAAAAATTGACTTAAGGTCGGGATACCATCAATTAAAAGTGTGAACAGAAGATATCCCCAAGATAGCCTTCACCTCCAGATATGGACTGTATGAGTTCACAGTAATGCCGTTTGGACTAACAAACGCCCCCACATATTTTGTTCACCTCATGAACAAAGTATTTATGAAGTTTATGGACAAGTTTGTTGTGGTATTCATGGATGATATTCTGATATACTCCAAGACACCAGAAGAGCAGGTTGAACATCTCAGAATTGTACTAGGAGAACTCAGGAAACATCAATTGTACGCCAAGTTCAGCAAATGTGAATTTTGGGTAAGACAGGTGGGTTTTCTAGGACACGTACTGACCCAAGAAGGTATTACCGTAGACCCGGAAAAGGTCAAGGCCGTACTTGGCTGGAAACCACCAGCCAGCGTAACAGACGTACAAAGTTTCTTGGGAATGGCAGGATACTACCGAAGATTTATTGAAGGATTCTCCACCATAGCGAAGCCAATGACGCGGTTACTCAAGAAGGACAAGAAGTTTGAATGGACTGAAGCTTGCGAGAAAAGTTTCCAAGAGCTAAAAAGGAAACTGACGGCAACACCAGTATTAATTGTGCCAGACATACACAAGAATTTTGAGGTGTATTGTGACGCATCCCGGAAGGGCCTCGGATGCGTATTGATGCAAGAAGGCAAAGTAGTCGCGTATGTTTCCAGACAACTTCGCAAGCATGAAGAAAATTATCCTACTCATGACCTGGAGTTGGCAGCAGTCATCCATGCACT
This sequence comes from Triticum aestivum, assembly GCF_018294505.1. Classification (NCBI taxonomy): domain Eukaryota; kingdom Viridiplantae; phylum Streptophyta; class Magnoliopsida; order Poales; family Poaceae; genus Triticum; species Triticum aestivum. The sequence goes on along the minus strand of NC_057804.1, from coordinate 332,503,003 downwards.
CAAAGAATGGAGACACTTTTTACTTGGAAATCGTTGTGAAATATACACAGATCATAAGAGCCTCAAGTATATTTTCACACAACCGGAACTCAATTTACGACAACGATGCTGGATGGAATTAGTAAAGGATTATGGTGTTGGAATCCACTACCATCCAGGAAAAGCAAATGTAGTGGCGGATGCTCTAAGTCGGAACCCCAGCTCGGGCAATGACAGTATACCAAATTTGAGGCCAGAATTTCAGCAGGAATTTGCCAAACTCAACTTAATAATGGTCACCGAAGGCAGCGTGTCGAATTTGGAAATACAGCCTACCCTTAGAAAAGATTAAGGAGGCTCAGCGTGGACACCCCATCATTGAAGGCATAAAAAGAAAAGCGAGTTTGGGCAAGGCCTCAGAATTCGTCATAGACGAGCAGGGAATATTGTGGTACGGAAATAGGCTTTGCGTACCAAATATCGAGGACCTAAAACAGCAAATTTTAGCTGAAGGCCACACCGCTCCGTATTCAATCCATCCTGGAGTAACGAAAATGTACAAGGATCTTCAGGAAAAAATTTGGTGGCACGGTATAAAGAGGGACATAGCCACGTTCATTACATGTTGCAACTCATGTCAACGCATCAACGCAGAGCACCAGAAACCAGCCAGACTATTACAGCCAAACAAAATACCCGAGTGGAAATGGGACGAGATTGGAATGGATTTTATTGTTGGGCTACCTCGGTCACGACACGGAAATGATGCCATATGGGTCATCACACCGACAGATTAACTAAGGTGGTACATTTTATCCCGGTGAAGACAACTCACACCACTCAGAAGCTTGCCAGGCTTTATCTTGCCCGTATCGTCTGCCTTCATGGAGTCCCAAAGACTATAATATCTGACAGACGCACACAATTCGTCTCTAGATTTTGGGATCACCTACAACAGGCACTGGGAACTCAACTAGCATTCAGTACAGCATACCACCCTCAGACGGATGGTCAAACTGAACGGGTAAACCAAATCCTAGAAGACATGCTGAGGACATGTGTCCTCACCTATGGAACCAGTTGGGAGGAAAGCTTGCCATATGCGGAGTTCGCATACAACAACAGTTACCAAGCTAGCCTACAAATGGCACCCTTTGAAGCCTTGTACGGGCGGAGATGTCGTACCCCACTAAATTGGTCAGAAACCGGAGACAGCCGAATCTTCGGCCCAGAAATGCTCAAAGAAGCCGAGGAAAAGGTTAAGCTAATTAGGGACCGACTCAAGACAGCTCAAAGTCGACAGAAGAGTTATTACGATCGAAAACATCGGGGAGTCAATTTTGAACCCGGTGATTATGTGTACCTACGAGTATCTCCTATGAGGGGCCTACAACGATTCAAGGTTAAGGGAAATCTAGCACCAAGATTCATCGGACCATTCTGTATAGCCTACCAGCTAGACTTACCCGAAGAATTATCCGATGTCCACGACGTGTTCCACGTCTCGCAGTTGAGGAAGTGCGTGAGCAACCCATAGGAGCAAGTATCCCATGAAAACATTGACGTGCAACTAGAGCTCACCTACCGAGAACGTCGAATAAAAATATTAGAGGAGTCTGAAAGGAGGACCCGACAGAAAACCATCAAGTTTTTCAGAGTTCAGTGGAGCAATCACACCGAGAATGAAGCAACTAGGGAAAGAGAGGATTTTCTTCGGAAAGAGAACCCACACTTATTTGAGGATCAGCTGAAATATCGGGGACGAGAGTTTTCCTAAGGGGGTAGGTGTTGTGACACTCCAATTTTTTTATTTAGTTTTCAATAAAAACTTTGTTTGATTTGAAGAAGGTCATTTAAATCCTTCCAAAAACCTCTCTCTCTCAAAAAATTTCCCCATGAAAAGGATTTTATTTTTTGTATCTTCTTCAACCCTGGTGTTTGGTTATTAAAAACCTTTCTTCTGATTTTTCCCATCTCAAATATATTTTTGGAATTTATTTTTGTTTTAAAAAGAAACCCTATGGGTTTTGGGGCTACTCTTTTGTTTTGAAACCATCCATTGTTTTACCATGCCTCATGTGGTAAATTCTCCCAAAACCCCTCCCTCCACTTTGGGGCAACCCAAACTTTCTGTTCCAATAGGTCCAACCCATTTTTTTGAATTTGTTTCATTTATTTTCCCCCCAAAAACAATTTTGTCCTTTATTCTAAGCCTAGATGATTTACAAAGGAAGTTCTTGATTTCCTTTGAGTTTTGATCTCAAGCCAACTCCTCTGGATAGTCCCTAGCACCCCCAACCTAGAACCATCAAGATCCACTCTTCCTCTTTTCAAAATTTTCAAGTTTCAACATCTGCAAGTTTGGACCAGATTCATCATTTTTGTTGAAAATCATATTTTCCTTTCTCCAAAAATTCCACCAAAATTCAGGCAGCCCCCAGGTGCTTTGAGAGGCCACCACACCGAAGATCAGCCCCCAGAAAATTCTTCTCATGCTTGAATCATTTCATCACTGTTCCTGTACACTTTCAGTAAATTCAGAGATTCAGAGTTTTGTCAGTGTTGTTTTTCGTCAGTGCCTTGTCATCGATCACCAGTGCACCCTGGCGCGTTGCGCACGGCCTCTCCTCCTTGACCACAGCACCGCATGCTCTCTTGAACGGGAGCAGTTGTCGGTGGCGGCGAGCATCACCAACGTCGGCAGCCTCTGCGGTGGCAGAGCCACCCGTGGCGGCCAACGGGAGCCAGCGCCAGCTCGCTACGCCGTCCGGCGCTGCCCAACGCCCCTAGCCCTCCGCGTGGCCTCATGCATACCAGCGCACACCGCAGCACCGTCGCCGTGGCCCGGCAAGCACAGGGAGTGCCCTCTGCCGCCGACGGGCCCGCGCCTCCCCGTTCCGTCGAGACCACCCAGAGTGCCTAATCCAAACTAGGTTAGCACCTAAATGGAACCCGTGGACCTCCACGTTGACGCCCAACCCCCCTAAACTCCTCGACCAAGCACTACACCGTCGTAACCATCGCCGGAGATCCCCGTTCACAGCCACCGCCTCGGATCGCCTATAAAATGGAGTCCTGAGCTCGTTCTCAAGCACGCACCACCTCTACTCCTCACCATAACCCCGCCAAGCCACCAGGAGGACCTCGAGGAGGTCTCTCCCCCAACTCCGGCCGCCCCGATCCACATCGGCCACTAGCTCGATCCACTCCGGTGAGGCCATCCCCGCCTCCCAAACCTTGTCAGTAGTCTTCTCGTGCACCCAGTGATCTAACCCAGGCTTCAATTTGACCTCCGCAGCCCTCCCCGACGAGATCCAACTTCACCTGAGCCGCCGTCCGCCGGAGCAAGGACCGCCGTCGACGTGGTGCTCGCCGACGACCACCACCACCACCCACCAACGCAGAAGGACACACTGAGCACGTAGGTACCCTCCGAGCCTCCTAACTCACCGTGGATCGCCGCCGGCGACCACCACAGCTCTCGAGCGCCGACGAGCTCTGTCCCCCCCCCCATTTGAAATTTCAAACCTGACGGGTGGGACCCCTCGTCAGTATTTTCTTTTTTTTCGAACCGTTTTCTGAAAAACGACTTCGGGCAGAGTACGTCTCCCTTTGCAGTTGACGGCTTTTTAGCCGAAGCATTTTCTGTTTTTATAAGTTGGCCCCTAGAAACTTTCTGTTTCATTACAGATGAGTCCCTGGACTAAAACCTTTGTAACTTTTAAACAGAACCAGATTTTTGATTGATTCTTTTTCTGTCATCTTTATTTTTCTGTCTAGTTTTTTACCATATTTATTTGAGAAAATTTTGGAACACTTTTTTGTGCACTCTCGATATTTACGTTAGTACGTATTTTCTTATACCGTAGATACCGGAGGAGGTGACGGAACCGCGAACTTCGCCAAGCTAGACTCCAACTACTCCGAACCAGGCAAGCATGTTTGAACTTTTGATATGATGAGTGTTCATTGCATGTTTGCATTAAGTAGTTTCATGACATGTTTATGAGCATTTTGATAAATGTTATATTATATGCAAAGTTGAGGCAAGTGAGTTTCGAAAATCCATATGTTGTTGGATAAGAGTTTGCATGGCCATGTGATGGCATGAGAATGGGTAAGATGGCAGTGTTGTAGCATGCCAGTCTTATGCCAGACTATTTGACTCTAGTGTCAATGTGAATCGAGTCACATGTCCGTCCGTTTCCCCTTCCTGTACTACCACGTGTTTTCCGCAAGGGATATGGCTTAGTAAGTTGCAAACTTCTTTCCTGGTACACACCAAAATAGAGAGGCCGTGATGAGGGTTCCATGGCCCTGTATTAAAGCCAGTCATCCGGTAAGGGGGCATGGGTGTTTCCGGTTGGGACCGAGAGGGGGGCACCCCTTAGAGCGCGCGTATATAAATTTGATCCCATGCTATTTGAGGTTGTGATCTCCCCGTCTCAAAGTTTTTCTTGAACATTGTCTAGGGTGATTCCTGGCATCGTGAGGTGGAAATGGGTGTGTACTGGTTAGATGTGTTTCTACCGAAATACCGTAAACGGAACTAGTCCTTCGTGACTACGGAAATCCGTTGGCTGTGGGTAATTAGTACAAACTCTTCAGAGTCAAAAATCCTTTGAATCATCCTATCCATGTCCAAGTACTATGTTCAACTTATCTTGTCAAGTGTCAGTCTCAGTGACAAAACTCCGGTAAACCACATGAGTGTTAAGTCCGGTTAAATGTTTATTCCTGTGGTTGGACTAACCCGTTTATTGTTATGTGTTGAATATTTCCTATGAGTATTATATCTTCGTGGATTTATCAGATATGAATAATGAAATTTACGCCCTTTCTGCGATGTCGCTCAGACGTCCGACTGTGGCACACTTGCTATTTACTTTCGATATACGCCCTTTCTGCGATGTCGCTCAGACGTCCGACTGTGGCACACTTGTTATTTACTTTTGATATAAGCCCTTTCTGC
>NC_057804.1:331190391-331193981 GCF_018294505.1 Triticum aestivum | reverse complement strand
CGTAATGGATGAATTTCCTTATCACCGGAGATGGAAGAGACCCATGGTAGAATGGCACATTGACGGTGCAAGCTAGGAACAGAATGCAAATGCTGGGAATGATTCTGATAACTGGGAAAGAACCCAACAATAGAGAGTGAATTCACGGTTTGAAAGGTCATAGCATTTCCGAGGAAACTGAGAGGAATCCCAGTTAGAGCCGATGATAACACGTAGCGCTTGTGCGTGCTCTCAAGAACTTGAGCATTTCCACAATCATCAAGGTTTTATCAACAACCGCGTCAAGGGTGCTGACAACACAACATACTACCATGATGAATAGCGATGGACGATGCAGATGCAAAGGAGGATAACACTTTCTCAGATTTCATCTTAGCGAGGCCAGGGGAACGAAATCTGGATGATCGACCGAGAGACATTTAGCACTCCGCTTCTAATGTTCTCCTTGACGTGCTAGTGTATCCCATTCATAGATATGGTTTGATAACTAGAACATCAAGTAAAGGTCGGACTTCGGGAGCACAAGAATCCATAAGGAATAGTTACGGAGGTAATTCCTACGAAATCCTTATGGGAAGGTGGCCAACTTCTCCAATCAAGATACTACAATATTAGGTCTCCCGGCGGGGTGTGTTGGCCACGACATCCACTTTACCGGTTTTCGCGGGACCGATATTATAGTTCTTGGGAAAGGTTCCAAACCATCATATCTGCCTGAGATTCAGATCTGGTTGGTGTCAGGATATTCCAGACTCATCGAGTCTAGGAAGAAAAACGGAAGTTTGCAACACAAATCGACGAGACGACGTTGCGGGATTCTCGGGAGATGAACTACGATAGCAAGCTCCAAAACATGAGCTGGTTCTGCTACAAACATGTGAACACGTTGTCCAAGACAAGCATGACCACAAAGTAGTCTTATAATAAAACACTACAGAGTTCAGAAGGGGGAACCCTCAACGAGGGTATCGAAGTCCTTACATAAGTCCGGATTAGCTCTTATGAAGAAACTCCTTCTCCTTGAACAAATCAATCAGTGGATTGGTGTGCTAGGGATACATATAGATTGAAGGTTGCAAGTCTTCAAACCACAGCATTCTTCGCACGTGTGCATGACTGATTTGGAATGATTCCAAAGAAAGCAACATTGACTTTCTCGAATCCACGGCGGCAACTTGCATCAGATGCACATGAATTAAAGGAAGTCACTACCTTCATCCAAACATATACTTCATGAGCTAGCATGAAGAAAATGCTTTCAAAGTTTCCAACACTAGCTTAATGTCCAACAAAATCATGGAGGAGATAAGGATGTTGTCAATGGGCTCAACAACAATTCATCTAGGTTTCCTTTTAAAAGGAATTCCATAGTTAAGTGAACACGGTGATAGCATTGGTCAGACCAAAGATGTAATGGTGTATGCTCGAGGGATCAACCACGAATAAGACAACATTACGAGCATCGTTGGTACTGATTTGATTTGACGATAGCCCACACTCAAATCAAAGGATTGATAAGACAATAGGTCCAGCAACTGATCACAAGGACCAACCGATGAAGATATCATCTTTCTTCAACACACACTACACAAGAATATCCCTTTGGAACGAACTAAGTCAGGCAAGCTTTTATCTTCCAACTCTCCAAGTTGTTGTCTAGCTTAACCAACTAGCTCAGGGATATCTAACACCGATTCTTGGAGAGAAGGTGGTTCACAAGAAACCAACTTGATCACGAGCTCAACATAACAGTCAGGGAACAACCTGGTAATACTTCCGAGAAGATATTCGGAAAATCACGAACCACCGGTATGTTACTAAGCTCGAGAACAATCTCGCTTTTGAGGGCAAGACGATATGATCAAATGAGTGAGGACTTGACAAGATCCTAACTCATCAATCGAAGGGTGCACCGAAATAAGGACTAGGTAGCACGATCAGTCTTAGAAGGATGATTCAAAAACCAACACGCTAAGAATGAAACTATTATCCTTTAACTACCAAGCAACGAAGTTGCTGGGAGTATTGATTTCACACATCACAATTCATTTGTCGGTATTCCGGTTGCATCAACACGAGGGCCGAGGAATGACTAATGATGGTGAGAAGTATCACTACGTCAAAATTCATGAGAGTTGGTGCAGTTCTCATGACAATTCTGACATAAAGGGGGTAATACTCCAAGGTAGAACAGAACCAAAAGCTGGATTGGCATTTGATCTGCGGAATACAACTACTTTGACCCAATCCGAGATATGGATGAGGTACTGGAGTTTGTTTCTCCAAGTCATTCAGGACAGAATGGCTTGACGGACCACAAGAGTAATAGGCATCGATAAACGAACGCACGCATACTCTTGACTATCAATTGATAGACGAGGGTCAGAGGACAACTAAAGAGAACAACTCAAAGGAACATATAATTTTCTGAGTTGTGGATGCATAGATTAGTATGTCGAACCAAGTTCAACATGTTTCTTCCGGATAACCCATGCAGAAAGGTAGAACTGGCAGAGTCACAATATATAATGGAGAACTCATCAAGAATAATCCTGTTGTGATATTTCAGTTCAACGAGGAACTTCTGCCATAAGTAGTTCATGGTATTTGGAAGAAGAAGATACCACGGACTTCAAGGACTATCCCAAAGGTTACTAATATCCTAAAGGCACTAGCAATTACTATCAACAGGAAGTAGGTAGAGTGAATCTCGGGTTCAAGAACCCAGGAACAGAATACCTACTCCTAAGTAGCATCACGGGATGCTTTCGAGAATAAAAGCCAGAATCATCACACTGGGACACAAAACATGGCTAGACTACTAGATGATCCCCTGAGACACCTAGGGTCATAGTAATAACTCCAACATAAAGGTCGAGGCAGTAGAGTACCTCAACTCAACAATTTGTGTGATTAACCTGGCCTAAAAGACATTGAAACCAGAGGAAAAGGATTTGCAAATGCATCAGACTACTTAGAAACCTGGGATGACTCAGACAGCATAATGGCTGTAAATGATCAGAAAAGATTTGAGACATTCACAAAAATGGTGGCATAACCACTCAAAGGCACAATATCAAGGTTTCGAGATCAACAATTTAACATACGGAAGTAATAGGAACTGAAACGAGGCTTAAGTCCAACAATTCTATAGGTCTACGGATTAGTAACACGTGATCCTGATAGAAAGAAGAGAAGCCTAGTTCCTTAACCCCCGCAGGAAACATAAGATGACTCAGATCAGAAGGCATAAGGTATAAGGAGTAAAAAGAGCCTTACGTTCCATCCCACAATCAATTCCCTTATATAACTAAAGAATTTCTAGACTCAACTTCGACCAGTTTGGCTTGGTAATCCTACAGGCAGTCAAGCTCTGATACCAACGCTGTCAGGACCCCGACTCAATGCCACATCGATCTAGCATGTAACACCTCATATCACTTTGCGGCCTCACGCACGGTATTTCCACGGGTGTCGCCTTACCTTTGCCCGGGACCGTTTGCGCCTTTTGGCACACGTATATGACAGTGTCGCTAGCATCCATATGATAAGGAGCCCGGGCTGACATGGCTAGTCGTAAACCCAAAGTG
>NC_057804.1:331186335-331187450 GCF_018294505.1 Triticum aestivum | reverse complement strand
AAAAACATAAAATAGGCAAACGTGAGTACAAATGTACCCAGCAAGACTTACATCAGAACTATCTACATATGCATCATTATCAACAAAGGGATGGTGGGGTTTAACTGCAGCAAGCCAGCTTTGACTCGGTGGCTATCCTAAACTACGACTGCGAGTAACTCTTTTGAGGTGGCGCACACGAGTCCACATATTCACCAACCAATACACCACTATGGATCCGCTCCCGTCTCCCTACGAGAACACCATCCATAGCACTCACGCTTATCTTGCGTATTTTAGAGTATCCACTTTCACTTGTCTATGAACTGATATAAGCAACCCAGAAGTCCTTTTCCGCGGACACGGCTATTCGAATAGATCATATTAACCCTGCAGGGGTGTACTTCTTCACACACGCTCTCACCACTTACCGCCGTTTACACGACATGTACTCGGCAACCTTCAAGCGGAAGCCCAACGTGGGTGTCGGCCACAGCCTACCTAAACACTCAAGTCTCTAGTCCAGGTTTATTGCCTATTCGGGTTCCATCCATGAGGAGATCCGGCCGGAGTTTCGCTCACAGCCCCAAACGATGTGTACAGGGTTCCGTGACACCAAACGGGCGCCCGGTATACCCGGCCACGTGCCTACCGCATCACAGCCCACCCCTACGGTCAGCGATGCGCACGGCCTCCAGCATACTACAAACACCAGAAACTACTTGCAACTCCTGGACAGAGGACAAGGGTGATTAAGAAGCCGAGAGGGTCCATTGGTTTCGGGCCCAATGCGTGGTAGTAGCTGAATCATGGATCACAAACACAGAACTCAGTTCCTGAGGACGGCTTCAATGAGACAACCCACCATGTACTCCTACATGGCCTCTCACCGCTACCTTTACCAAATCGTGTTCACACACTTAGCTCACACACAGTAGGACATGTTCACACGCCTCTGATTCATCCCCGATGAATCAGACCTGACTCAACTCTAAGCAGTAGCAGGCATGACAAACAAACATGAATGAGTAGGCACAACAGGGCTCAAACAACTCCTACTCATACTAGTGGGTTTCATCTATTTACTGTGGAATGACAGGTCATGCAAAGGATAAAGGGGTTCAGCTACCGCAGCA
>NC_057804.1:331181276-331185840 GCF_018294505.1 Triticum aestivum | reverse complement strand
AGATATGGATGAGGTACTGGAGTTTGTTTCTCCAAGTCATTCAGGACAGAATGGCTTGACGGACCACAAGAGTAATAGGCATCGATAAACGAACGCACGCATACTCTTGACTATCAATTGATAGACGAGGGTCAGAGGACAACTAAAGAGAACAACTCAAAGGAACATATAATTTTCTGAGTTGTGGATGCATAGATTAGTATGTCGAACCAAGTTCAACATGTTTCTTCCGGATAACCCATGCAGAAAGGTAGAACTGGCAGAGTCACAATATATAATGGAGAACTCATCAAGAATAATCCTGTTGTGATATTTCAGTTCAACGAGGAACTTCTGCCATAAGTAGTTCATGGTATTTGGAAGAAGAAGATACCACGGACTTCAAGGACTATCGCAAAGGTTACTAATATCCTAAAGGCACTAGCAATTACTATCAACAGGAAGTAGGTAGAGTGAATCTCGGGTTCAAGAACCCAGGAACAGAATACCTACTCCTAAATAGCATCACGGGATGCTTTCGAGAATAAAAGCCAGAATCATCACACTGGGACACAAAACATGGCTAGACTACTAGATGATCCCCTGAGACACCTAGGGTCATAGTAATAACTCCAACATAAAGGTCGAGGCAGTAGAGTACCTCAACTCAACAATTTGTGTGATTAACCTGGCCTAAAAGACATTGAAACCAGAGGAAAAGGATTTGCAAATGCATCAGACTACTTAGAAACCTGGGATGACTCAGACAGCATAATGGCTGTAAATGCTCAGAAAAGATTTGAGACATTCACAAAAATGGTGGCATAACCACTCAAAGGCACAATATCAAGGTTTCGAGATCAACAATTTAACATACGGAAGTAATAGGAACTGAAACGAGGCTTAAGTCCAACAATTCTATAGGTCTACGGATTAGTAACACGTGATCCTGATAGAAAGAAGAGAAGCCTAGTTCCTTAACCCCCGCAGGAAACATAAGATGACTCAGATCAGAAGGCATAAGGTATAAGGAGTAAAAAGAGCCTTACGTTCCATCCCACAATCAATTCCCTTATATAACTAAAGAATTTCTAGACTCAACTTCGACCAGTTTGGCTTGGTAATCCTACAGGCAGTCAAGCTCTGATACCAACGCTGTCAGGACCCCGACTCAATGCCACATCGATCTAGCATGTAACACCTCATATCACTTTGCGGCCTCACGCACGGTATTTCCACGGGTGTCGCCTTACCTTTGCCCGGGACCGTTTGCGCCTTTTGGCACACGTATATGACAGTGTCGCTAGCATCCATATGATAAGGAGCCCGGGCTGACATGGCTAGTCGTAAACCCAAAGTGGCACAGACTTACAGGGACAGGCATCCATGACCCAGCATCGAACGTGTCGGTCATCAGCGAGTGAATCCAGGCTGTAGCACTGGGCTAGCAGGACTCCGGTGAACCGGGCTGTAGCGGGCTAACAGGACTCCGGTATTCATCGCGTGACATTTCCCCGAAGGGATAGACACAGGAACGAAGAAGGACACATGCCGGCCAGCCTAAGTGTTCCGGAGCAGTAGCAAGCTACCATGGCTCGGTGGAAACACTAGGAGACATTTCCCGGTAAGAGAGGCTACTAAGGATAAACAACTAGGTTGTCAGATCCCACACATACCAAGCATTTCAATAACATACACACAATATGCTCGATATGTGCAAATACAACATGGCATCACAACATGACTCTACAACTCAAGTATTTATTCAATAGGCTCCGAGGAGCGAGATATTACAAACAGGGGTCTCACGACCCAACATTCAGAGCATACAAATCAAAGCACAAGCGGAAGCTATCATGTCTGAGTACAGACATCTATAAATGAAAAAGGCTGAGAAGCCTGACTATCTACCAGATCCTGCCGAGGGCACAAGATCGTAGCTGAGGTAACAAGCTAAACGTTGAAGACCACGCGGAATTACTAGTGAGACTGAAGTCTCTCTGCAAAAACATAAAATAGGCAAACGTGAGTACAAATGTACCCAGCAAGACTTACATCAGAACTATCTACATATGCATCATTATCAACAAAGGGATGGTGGGGTTTAACTGCAGCAAGCCAGCTTTGACTCGGTGGCTATCCTAAACTACGACTGCGAGTAACTCTTTTGAGGTGGCGCACACGAGTCCACATATTCACCAACCAATACACCACTATGGATCCGCTCCCGTCTCCCTACGAGAACACCATCCATAGCACTCACGCTTATCTTGCGTATTTTAGAGTATCCACTTTCACTTGTCTATGAACTGATATAAGCAACCCAGAAGTCCTTTTCCGCGGACACGGCTATTCGAATAGATCATATTAACCCTGCAGGGGTGTACTTCTTCACACACGCTCTCACCACTTACCGCCGTTTACACGACATGTACTCGGCAACCTTCAAGCGGAAGCCCAACGTGGGTGTCGGCCACGGCCTACCTAAACACCTAAGTCTCTAGTCCAGGTTTATCGCCTATTCGGGTTCCATCCATGAGGAGATCCGGCCGGAGTTTCGCTCACAGCCCCAAACGATGTGTACAGGGTTCCGTGACACCAAACGGGCGCCCGGTATACCCGGCCACGTGCCTACCGCATCACAGCCCACCCCTACGGTCAGCGCTGCGCACGGCCTCCAGCATACTACAAACACCAGAAACTACTTGCAACTCCTGGACAGAGGACAAGGGTGATTAAGAAGCCGAGAGGGTCCATTGGTTTCGGGCCCAATGCGTGGTAGTAGCTGAATCATGGATCACAAACACCGAACTCAGTTCCTGAGGACGGCTGCAATGAGACAACCCACCATGTACTCCTACATGGCCTCTCACCGCTACCTTTACCAAATCGTGTTCACACACTTAGCTCACACACAGTAGGACATGTTCACACGCCTCTGATTCATCCCCGATGAATCAGACCTGACTCAACTCTAAGCAGTAGCAGGCATGACAAACAAACATGAATGAGTAGGCACAACAGGGCTCAAACAACTCCTACTCATGCTAGTGGGTTTCATCTAATTACTGTGGAATGACAGGTCATGCAGAGGATAAAGGGTTCAGCTACCGCAGCAAGTAACAGATGAATCGATGTTGTCCTAATGCAGTAAAAGAGAGCAGGAGCGAGAGAGTGGGATTGTATCGGAATGAACAAGGGGGTTTTGCTTGCCTGGCACTTCTGAAGATAACATTGAGTCTTCATCAGTGTCAACGATCACATCATCGGTATCACGTTTATCGAGAGGGGACAAATACCGGCAACACAGAAAGAAACACAATCAATGCAATGCACAATATGATGCATGATCATGACATGGCAAAATGAATGTGTTTTTGGGCTAATGCAACTAGCAACAGATTAAATGAAGTTGGTTTGAATATAAAATTCAATTCAAACTCCATATGTGATTATTCAAATGCCATTCACTTCATTTGCCCTAAACAGTAGTGATAAGTTGTTCTAACATGCATGAAAATGGTACAGATGGATTCCTTGAATTTTTCTGATAATTTTTCATATATAATTTATTTAATTTGGAGTTACGGTTGAATTTCTATGAATTTTAGAAGTTTTAGGCATTTTCTGGAATTTCCTGAATATTTAGAATTAAAATAATTCCAGAAAATGAATTATGGCGTCAGCATGACCTCATGCTGACCTCAGCAGGTCAACGGGCGGTCCAGGTCAAACCTGACGTGTGGGGTCCACACGTCAGTGACACAGGGGCTAATCCCGCGTTGACCCGGGCTTTGACCCGCTACGGGGCCCACTGTCAGTGCCACGGGGTTAGTTTAACAGGGTCATTAGTGCTAATTAGGCGTGCCACGTCGGCAGTCGCCGGAGTTCGGCCGGCGACGACCAAAACTGCGGCGGGAGCTCGCCGGAGTGGCGCTGCGAGCGGTTTTGGGCCAAGCCAAGGGCACCAGAGGGTTGCCCTTGCTTGCGCGCATCCAAAGGAGGCATGCGGGAGGCACGGGGTGGCCGGAGCTCGCCGGAGTGGAGGCCGCGGCGGCTGCCGAAGCTCGGGTTTGGCCGGAGCAAGGTTACGAAGCGTTAGGGGGCTGGCTGAGGGGCTATGCGGACTCCTGGGGCAGCTAGGAGCATGCTAGGCCCGTCGGACTGGCCGCAACAGCACGTCAGTGCCATGCCCGGCGTCCATGGCGGACGGCGGCGCTCGGTATGGTGCCTAGCATGGCTATTGCACGGGAAACCAACGGGGAGAGAGGGGAAACGTAGCAGGGACTCACGGGGATGACGAGGAACGCTCGGCGAGGTCGGAGACGGTCCGGAGCCGGCGAATTTGACGAAGATGGCCGGCGGGTCCGAGGTAGAAGACGACGGCGATGGCGGCGATGCAAGGCTTCCGGAGGGCTGTGGATCGGTGGGGAGGCAGAGGGAGGACCGGCGGAGCTTCCTGGGGCGTCGGCGAGGCTAGGGGTGGCCGGTGGCCATGGGTACGGCGACGATGACGGCGAGTTCCGCTCGGTGGTGTGCGCGGGAGGGAAGCAGAGGAGGGAACGGGGTCCAGGGGAAGAGAGAG
>NC_057804.1:331179574-331180771 GCF_018294505.1 Triticum aestivum | reverse complement strand
AACTCAGTTCCTGAGGACGGCTTCAATGAGACAACCCACCATGTACTCCTACATGGCCTCTCACCGCTACCTTTACCAAATCGTGTTCACACACTTAGCTCACACACAGTAGGACATGTTCACACGCCTCTGATTCATCCCCGATGAATCAGACCTGACTCAACTCTAAGCAGTAGCAGGCATGACAAACAAACATGAATGAGTAGGCACAACAGGGCTCAAACAACTCCTACTCATACTAGTGGGTTTCATCTATTTACTGTGGAATGACAGGTCATGCAAAGGATAAAGGGGTTCAGCTACCGCAGCAAGTAACAGATGAATCGTTGTTGTCCTAATGCAGTAAAAGAGAGCAGGAGCGAGAGAGTGGGATTGTATCGGAATGAACAAGGGGGTTTTTGCTTGCCTGGCACTTCTGAAGATAACATTGAGTCTTCATCAGTGTCAACGATCACATCATCGGTATCACGTTTACCGAGAGGGGACAAATACCGGCAACACAGAAAGAAACACAATCAATGCAATGCACAATATGATGCATGATCATGACATGGCAAAATGAATGTGTTTTTGGGCTAATGCAACTAGCAACAGATTAAATGAAGTTGGTTTGAATATAAAATTCAAATTCGAACTCCATATGTGATTATTCAAATGCCATTCACTTCATTTGCCCTAAACAGTAGTGATAAGTTGTTCTAACATGCATGAAAATGGTACAGATCGATTCCTTGAATTTTTCTGATAATTTTTCATATATAATTTATTTAATTTGGAGTTACGGTTGAATTTCTATGAATTTTAGAAGTTTTAGGCATTTTCTGGAATTTCCTGAATATTTAGAATTAAAATAATTCCAGAAAATGAATTATGGCGTCAGCATGACCTCATGCTGACCTCAGCAGGTCAACGGGCGGTCCAGGTCAAACCTGACGTGTGGGGTCCACACGTCAGTGACACAGGGGCTAATCCCGCGTTGACCCGGGCTTTGACCCGCTACGGGGCCCACTGTCAGTGCCACGGGGTTAGTTTAACAGGGTCATTAGTGCTAATTAGGCGTGCCACGTCGGCAGTCGCCGGAGTTCGGCCGGCGACGACCAAAACTGCGGCGGGAGCTCGCCGGAGTGGCGCTGCGAGCGGTTTTGGGCCAAGCCAAGGGCACCAGAGGGTTGCCCTTGCTTGCGCGCATCCAAAGGA
>NC_057804.1:331175633-331178823 GCF_018294505.1 Triticum aestivum | reverse complement strand
CCACGCCTCGCCTCTGCCTACTGGCAGAGGAAGAAGAGGACAAGGGGGGAGGTGGGCTGGGCCGGCTGGGGGGCTGCACAGGGGGGGGGGCTGGGCCAGCACAGGTGAGCGCCAGGTAGTTCCTTCTCTCTTTTTATTTTTTTTCTGTTCTGTTTCCCTTTTTATTTTATTTTGCCACTGTTTTCAAATTCAAAATAATTTCATACAGTGCCAAAACATTCTGAAATATTTTATGTTACCTCTCTGGACTATTCCAAAAGTACATAAAACATTTCAAAGCATTTGAAAATATATTCATTATATATTATGAATATATCCCCAAATTCAAATAGATTATTGATTTAAATTCAGAGACCAAATAATTCCTTAAAAATATTCCAGAATTTTGGTTTGATATATAACTCTTGCCAAAATTCACAAAACTATTTTTAGGGCATTTTGGATTCAAAGAATGCAATTTAAAGGGTGCTTGCCCTTATTTTAATTAGGGTTTTGAGGCTTCTGAATTCCTCAGTTCAAATTTCATTTGAATTTAAACATGATGCAGCAACCAAGCTAGTCCAAGGCCAGGGTAAAGCTAGGGATGTGACAGTCGTCACCGACACCCCCTTATCAGAGATTCTGCACAACAGAGACGCAACCGGTCGAGTGGCAAAATGGGCAATCGAACTTCGTCCCCTTGATATCAGATTTGAGGCAAAGAAAACTATGAAGTCCCAAGCAATAGAAGATTTCCTCGCCGAATGGACTAAACAGCAGTTACCAACCCATGTTCACTCGGAGCACCAGACTATGTTCTTCGATGGCTCCAAAATGCTGAATGGTTCCGGTGCCAGGGTGGTCTTGGTTTCCCCCCGAGGAGATAAGCTCAGATATGTACTCCAGATTCACTTTGATTCCTCCAACAATGAAGCAGAATATGAAGCACTTTTATACGGGTTGCGTATGGCCATTTCACTCGGCGTCCGTCGCCTCATGGTCTACGGTGACTCGGACTTAGTGGTCAATCAAGTGATGAAGGAGTGGGACGTCAGAAGCCCAGCCATGACTGGATACTGCAATGCAGTCAGAAAGCTGGAGAAGAAATTTGAGGGATTAGAGCTCCATCACGTTCCCCGACTGAAAAATCAAGCAGCCGATGACTTGGCCAAGATAGGTTCCAAGAGGGAAGCTATTCCGAGTGACGTGTTGTTGGAGCATGTTCACACGCCGTCGGTTCAAGAAGATCCTTTCACCGAGGAAGCCCCACAGCCAAAAAGCGCCACAGATCCGACTGAAGTCGAGGTCCCAGCTGTGGTCGACTTGGTCATGGAAGTTCTGGTCATCACTCCCGACTGGACAATGCCCTATATCGCCTATATTCTAAGAAAAGAGCTCCCCGAGAATGAAGAAGAGGCTCCGGAGATCGTCCGCCGATCCAAAGCCTTCACCATCATGAGGGGACAGTTATACAGGGAAAGTGCGACTGGAGTCAGCCAGAAATGCATAACGCCAGAGGAAGGTCGAATGATTCTCAACGACATCCACTCGGGAACCTGTGGCCATCATGCGTCTTCTCGGACCATCGTGGCTAAAGCATACCGAGCTAGTTTCTATTGGCCCAGAGCAAATGAGATGGCGAAAGAGATAGTCGACTAGTGTGAAGGATGTCAATTTTACTCCAATATGTCACACAAACCCGCCTCAGCCTTGAAGACCATTCCACTCGTCTGGCCTTTTGCTGTGTGGGGACTGGATATGGTTGGACCTCTGAGGACAGGCAGAAACGGCTACACCCATGTGTTGGTAGCAGTCGACAAGTTCACTAAGTGGATCGAGGCTAAACCCATCAAGAATTTGGATGCCGGCACCGCCGTCAGCTTCATCAGGGAGTTGGTGTTCAGATATGGAGTTCCCCACAGTATCATCACGGACAATGGGTCGAAATTCGACTCCGAAGAGTTCAGGGCCTTCTGCGCATCTCAGGGTACACGAGTCGACTACGCTTCAGTCGCTCACCCTCAGTCGAATGGACAAGCAAAACGAGCAAATGGCTTAATTCTCAAAGGATTGAAACCCCGACTGATGCGCGACCTCAAACACGCAGCTGGTGCATGGGTCGATGAACTTCCGTCGGTGCTTTGGGGGTTAAGGACCACGCCAAATCGGTC
The DNA here is from genome assembly GCF_018294505.1 of Triticum aestivum. Lineage (NCBI taxonomy): Eukaryota > Viridiplantae > Streptophyta > Magnoliopsida > Poales > Poaceae > Triticum > Triticum aestivum. The sequence goes on along the minus strand of NC_057804.1, from coordinate 331,176,673 downwards.
GACTGGGAGGACTCCGTTCTTCTTAGTCTATGGAGCTGAAGCAGTCTTGCCGAGTGATCTGCTTCACAATGCGCCTCGAGTCGAACTTTACACCGAAGCTGAAGCAGTGCAAGCCCGACAGGACGCAGTCGATCTTCTAGAAGAAGAAAAAGAGATGGCCTTGATCCGATCGACCATTTACCAGCAGGACTTGCGTCGCTTCCATGCCAGAAATGTGAAGAGTCGAGCTTTCCAAGAGGGAGATTTAGTCCTCCGAGTGGATAAACAGAAACCACACAAGCTTGCTCCTACTGGGGAAGGTCCCTTCATCGTCACCAAGGTTCTTCATAATGGGGCGTACCGCCTTTACAATGTCGAGCATCAGATCGACGAGCCCAGAGCATGGAACGCGGACTTACTGCGCCCTTTCTACACTTAAGTTTTCCATTCGTTGTAATAAAAGTACTCTTATAGCGTATTCATCAAAGACAAGAGTTTCATAATTTTCTTAGAAATTGTTGTTGCTTTTGCTTTCATAAATCTATCCCCCAGTGGGTGGCTTAGCTGCGAATCCGTTTCAACTAAGCTTGTAAAAAATCCTGCCTAGTGGTAAGCCAGCCTTCCACTCGGAGGCTTGGCTGCGAATCCGTTTTGCCTAAGTTTTCGAAAATCCTACCGAGTGATAAGCCAGTCTTCCACTCGGAGGCTTAGCTACAACCCAAGTACTCACCTAAGTAAACAAAATCCTACCGAGTGGTGAGCTAGTCTTCCACTCGGAGGCTTAGGTGCAGTCCAAGTACTCGCCTAAGTAAACAAAATCCTACTGAGTGGTGAGCCAGTCTTCCACTCGGAGGCTTAGCTGCAGTCCAAGTACTCGCCTAAGCAAACAAAATCCTACCGAGTGGTGAGCCAGTCTTCCACTCGGAGGCTTAGCTGCAGTCCAAGTACTCGCCTAAGTAAAACAAAATCCTACCGAGTGGTAAGCCAGCCTTCCACTCGGGGGCTTAGATGCAGCCCAGCGCTCGCCTAAGTTTCTAAAAAACCTTCCGAGTGGAGAGCAA
>NC_057804.1:331175221-331175600 GCF_018294505.1 Triticum aestivum | reverse complement strand
AGTCCAAGTACTCGCCTAAGTAAACAAAATCCTACCGAGTGGTGAGCCAGTCTTCCACTCGGAGGCTTAGCTGCAGGCCAAGTACTCGCCTAAGTAAAACAAAACCCTATCGAGTGGTAAGCCAGCCTTCCACTCGGGGGCTTAGCTGCAGCCCAGCGCTCGCCTAAGTTTCTAAAAAACCTTCCGAGTGGAGAGCAAACCTCCCACTCGGGGGCTTAGCTGCAGCCCAGCGCTCGCCTAAGTTTCTAAAAAACCTACCGAGTGGAGAGCAAACCTTCCACTCGAGGGCTTAGTTGCAGCCCAGCGCTCGCCTAAGTTTCTAAAAAACCTTCCGAGTGGAGAGCAAACCTCCCACTCGGGGGCTTAGCTGCAGCCCAGC
>NC_057804.1:330958180-331175074 GCF_018294505.1 Triticum aestivum | reverse complement strand
CGCTCGCCTAAGTTTCTAAAAAACCTACCGAGTGGAGAGCAAACCTCCCACTCGGGGGCTTAGCTGCAGCCCAGCGCTCACCTAAGTTTCTAAAAAACCTACCGAGTGGAGAGCAAACCTCCCACTCGGAGGCTTAGCTGCAGCCCAGCGCTCGCCTAAGTTTCTAAAAAACCTACCGAGTGGAGAGCAAACCTCCCACTCGGGGGCTTAGCTGCAGCCCAGCGCTCGCCTAAGTTTCTAAAATCCTACCGAGTGGAGAGCAAACCTCCCACTCGGGGGCTTAGATGCAGCCTAGCGCTCGCCTAAGTTTTTAAAAAATCTACCGAGTGGAGAGTAAACCTCCCACTCGGGGGCTTAGCTGCAACTCAGCACTTGCCCGAGCATGACGAACACAGGTCGACGACAATTTGTGCTCCACTCCTACCTGCAAAAGAGCATTACAAATGCTAGTATATACTCCAACCCAAAGAAGATGTTGCCCAAAAGAAGCAAACGTATTTCAACAGACAAATCAAGTTCGGATAATGTCTTACGGACCTAGGAGTGCTCAGGCATCAAGCCTGTTAAAGTTTGGCGGTTACAAAAATCACTCGGCATTCCGAGGCAAATTCAAATCATCAAGTATAACAGTTTTATACCCCTCCTACGGAGGGCTGGAAGGCGCAACGAACTCGTCCAGGTCAATCCCATCTGCAATCCAAGTGGCGGCCGCGATGAAGGTCTCCATGAAAGAATGGAAGTCATGCTTCCTAGTATTGGCCACCTTGAGAGACACCAGCTTGTCCTCTCTCGCTTCTTTGTAGTGGACGTGGACCAAGGACAGAGCAATGTCAGCACCGCACCGGGCAGAAGACTTCTTCCACTCTTGCACTCGACTCGGAATGTCGTTCAGTCGAGTCATCAGCGACTCAAGGTCGTTTTGAAGTGTTTATTCTGGCCAGAGCGATGTGTCGACGCGCGATATAGCGGCCTTCAGTCTTGCAAGGTAATCGACCACTGCAGCAATGCGGGACTCGAGGCGGAGCACGTTCATAGCAGTTTCATCCTTCACCGGAGAGTTGATGGGATCCAAGCCAGTCTCCACTCGACTAGTCTCCTCTTCAAAGTTTTGGCAGAATTCTGTGGACATGATTCAAGGATAAGCTAACGCCCCTACAGCAAGTCAGTAACTACCAATCGGAGATAAGAGGTTACCTTCGAGCATGAGGAACATCTTTTTGGCCAGTCCTCCCAAATAAAGCTCCAACTCATTCTTCTTTCCTGCCAGTTCACTAGCTTTGTCATCCAGGACCATATTGGCATTCCTCAGTCGAGTCACTTCTTGGTTGGCCACGTCAAGAGCGGCTTTCAGATTAGTGTTTTCTTCTTCAAGTTTGTTGACGGAAGCCAACTTCTCTTCTGCAAGCCTTGTCTTGTCTGCAGCCGTTTTCTGCGCCTCGGCAAGGTCAAGGTCCTTCTTCCTCAGAGCATCCCTGAATTTTTCTGCGAAAATCACAATAAGATTAGATTTGGAGACAGGCAAGAAGCAAGGACAGTCGTCAAGATTCTCACCAAACATACCTTTTGCCTCCTCCTTCGCCTTCGTGAAGTTCTCTTGGACAAGCTTTTGGTCAAGCTCAAGCTGGATATACTTGTTCTCCAATTCGGTATAACGAGAAACAAGGTCACAAGATTTCTGTGGAAGTTCAGTCGACAAACATCAATGACAGATCACTTCCGAGTGACTAAAGGAAAAATCATACTATTTCTAAGACTACAGATGAATCTAAACATTCAACTGTAGTCTCGGGGACTACACCCAGTGGGTGCACTCAGCGTGCCCCCACTAGTTCTATCAGCTAGACTCAGAGTCGATCAGTCGACCGAAAGCAGTTAACTATCAAAAAAAATATATCAGACCATAGCCGAGTGCCAGCAATCGACCACGGTCTCGTGGACTACACCCAGTGGGTGCACTCAGCGTGCCCCCACCGGTTTCATTGTTCCACTCGACCATGGTCGCGTAAAACAAGTAAAGTGAGAAATCTCAAGACACAAAGACTATAGTCGACTGCCAGCAGTCCACTGTAGAATTGACACACCCAGTGGGTGCATGACAAATATCAAGATTTCTAGTCGGTGTTCAACTAACCTGGACATTGCTCTGGAGAGCTGAACTCGCGTCATAAGCTGCTTGGCTTGCGGTTCGGATCGCCTTCACCTGCTCCATCATGATCCCGGCCTAGCGTATGGCTTCCTTGGCAGCGCTTGCTTGGTCCTCCGGGACGTGGTAGGTGGACAAGAGAGAAGGCGGGTCAGCACTCGACGATGAAGGGCAGGCATCCATCAATGGCTCCGCAAAGGACACGGTAGCCCGAGCAACATTGCTCCCCTCGGGAATCTGTTGTCCAGGTGCTGACGTAACCTGCGCAGCCTTGCCAACAGTCGCCTTCCTGCTCCTCCTCTGCCTCAGCGGCACTTCGTCGTCATCGTCAGGAAGATTGATGACAACGTTAGGCAGAGCTGCAGAAGAAGTTCAAAATCAAAAATAAAGATTCGATCGACCGAAAGCGAAACCGGCGGATCATACCAGGCTGAGAAGTCGCAGCATCTTCCATTTCTTTATTCTCATGCCTGGCTGAAGTCTCAGAAGTAGCACCACTGCGATTTGCAAATATCAGTCGGTCAGCGATTGAATCGACCAAGAATGGAAAACATGAGTTATGACCGTTACCCAGATACAGTCGGAATCTCCATCCTCATCTTCGGTAGGGCTTTCACCGGTTTTGACGGGGCCGCTCGGGGTTGCTTCGATGCCTTTTCAGTCGGCGCCGGTGAAGTTGTCCAAGGACATTTCGTCGACTGCCCAGCAGGCGCGACTCCCTTGCCACGATCAGCCGCAGGATCGTGGGCGAGCTTGGACCTCCTTTCGGAACGAGGAGGCGCAACTTCCTCCTCCTCTTCCTCCTCCTCTTCCTCTTCGTCAGAACCTGCGTCTTCCTCACCCTCATCGGCGTCCGACTCCCACTCCTCTTGACTTTCGCCTCCGCTTCCTTCCTCCTCTTCGGCCTGTGCCTGCGCCCTGTTGGGCATCGAGTACAACTCAGTGGTTTCCTGAAAGACAGCAAGCAAGACAAAGGTCAATCGATTGATTTACGACAAAACAGAATAGATGGAGCAGTCAGAGGAAAATAGTCGTACCTTATCCACCTCATAAGATTGGTCGAGTGGAACGATCCTCCTAGCTCCACGAGGGTTGTCCTTGTTCCCCGTGATGGCAGTCATCCACCGCTCCAATGAAGCATCGTGGACCTCCTCTGGGTGGACCCGACTGGTGTCTTCAGTGCCAGAATACAGCCACATCGGGTGGCCCCGGTACTGGAGTGCTTGGATGCACCGCTGAAGGAAAACCTCCAGAAGGTCCACGCCGATCACGCCGTCACGAATCAACTGAACTACTCGCTCCATCAACATTTTCACCTGAGCCTTCTCCTCCGGAACTACTTTTAGAGAGGAAGGCTTGTTCACTCGACTCATAGAGAAGGGAGGGAGCCCGGTCGACTGCCCTGGCATCGGCCGGTCTTGGCAGTAGAACCAGGTCCACTGCCACCCTCTGACCGACTCGGGAAGGGTCATAGCAGGGAAAGCGCTCTTACTCCTCATCTGGACCCCGAGACCCCCACACATCTGGATCACCTGGGTTCTCTCGTCATTGGGGCTGGCCTTTTTCACCGTCTGGGAACAACAAGTGAATATATCTTTGAAGAGGCCCCAATGCGGCCGACAACCCAAGAAATTCTCACACAAAGATACAAAGGCGGAGAGATAGGCGATGGAATTTGGGTTAAAATGGTGAAGCTGAGCTCCGAAGAAATTCAGAAATCCTCGGAAGAGAAGATGCGGCGGCAGAGAAAACCCTCGATCTACATGAGTCTCCAAGAGGACGCACTCACCCTCCTGAGGTTGCAGTTGCCAGTCCGCCCCCGGAAGCCTTGCTGCTCCGTGCTCGATCAGCCCCTCATTGTCTAGGTCGTCGAGGTCCTTCTGGGTGATGGTCGAGCGGATCCAATCCCCTTGGATCCAACCCTGTGGCAGGCGAGAGCGCGATGAGGATCCACCCCGACTGGGCGCTCTCCCCTTCGCTTGCGCCGTCGCCTTCTTCGCCCGCTCCAAAGCCGCCGTCTTCTCCTTCACCATTGTCGCCGACGAAGCTGGAATGGAGCAGCGGCGCTGGGCAGTTGGCGAGCGCAGCAGATGAATCTAGAGACGAGGGAGGAGAAAATGAGGAGGCACTGTTCAGAAAACCTCCGCCTGGTTCCTTATATGGGGTCACTTCCGAGTGGCTGACAGGTAGGCCCAGGCAATCCTGTCAAATCCCGAAATAGTCGCGCACGCGATACGTGGCGAAAAAGGCGGCGCAGGAATTGAGGCGTCCACTTCGCGCGCTTCCCAAAATTCGGATCCCACTAAATCCGCTAACCACAGCGTAACTTGTCAGAAGGAAGATCTCCTGCAATCCGTCGCTCAGAAATCTCCAAGTTCATAAAGTTCACTCGATAGATATAAAGAATGGATCAAGGTGACTGAATGAAAGTTGACACCCTCACTTGAAAGTCATTGATCCAAAGCAAAAACACCTTTACAGTACCAGAAAGCAGGTCGGAATGATTGCCAACTCCGTCCTCACTCAAACCTCGATCCATTTGGGGGCTACTGAAGAAGTCATGTACCTAGGGTCGGGTTATGGACCTTGTCAGGACCCCGACTCAATGTCACATCAATCTAGCCTGTAACACCTCATATCACTTTGCGGCCTCACGCACGGTATTCCCACGGGTGTCGCCTTACCTTTGCCCGGGACCGTTTGCGCCTTTTGGCTCACGTATATGATGATGTCGCTAGCATCCATATGATAAGGAGCCCGGGCTGACATGACTAGTCGTAAACCCAAAGTGGCACAGACTTATAGGGACAGGCATCCATGACCCAGCATCGAACGTGTCGGTCATCAGCAAGTGGGTCCGGGCTGTAGCACCGGGCTAGCAGGACTCCAGTAAACCGGGCTGTAGCGGGATAACAGGGCTCCGGTACTCAATGCGTGACATTTCCCCAAAGGGACAGACACAAGAACGAAGAAGGACACATGCCGTCCAGCCTAAGTGTTCCGGAGCAATAGCAAGCTACCACGGCTCAATGGAAACACTAGGAGACATTTCCCGGTAAGAGAGGCTACTAAAGATAAACAACTAGATAGTCAGATCCCACACATACCAAGCATTTCAATCATACACACAATATGCTCGATATGTGCAAATACAACAAGGCATCACAACATGACTCTACGACACAAGTACTTTATTTAAAGGCTCAAAGAGCCATACATAACATACATACAAGTACGGGTCACACGACCCACATTCAAGTCATACAGTCATACAAACCAGCAGCGGAAGTAACTTGTCTGAGTACAGACAACTAGTAAAATAAAAGAGGCTTGGAAAGCCTAGCTATACTACGTGGACCTTCACAAGCTCAGGATTACCACCTGGGCCTTAGTCTACTCGTCGATGTCAACGTCTACGAAGAACCCATCAGAAGGGGTTGCAGCGCCTTCTGTAAAATGTAAATTATAGCAACATGAGTACAAAGGTACCCAGCAAGACTTACGTCAGATCCTACATACATCCACATTATCAAGAAGGGTTGGTGGAGTTATTGCAGCAAGCCAGCTTTGACTCTTGGCTAAACTATCCTACGAGACTCCAACTTGAAATGGTTTTGCGCACACGAGTCCACTACTCACCACTTCAATACACCACCGAGGATCCACCTCCGTCATCCTACGGAAGAGCCATCCTCGGCACTCACACTTATCTTGAGAATTTTAGTAGTATCCATTCACTTGTCTACGAACTGTATAAGCAACCAAGTAGTCCTTTACCGCGGACGCGGCTATTCGAATAGATCATGTTAACCCTGCAGGGGTGTACTTCTTCATACATGTTTCCACCACTTAGCGTCTGCACACGACATGTGCTCGGTAGACTTCAAGCGAAAGCCGACGTGGGTGTAGACCACGACCTACCTAAACACCTAAGTCTCTAGTCCAGGTTTATCGCCTATCCAGGTTCCATCCGCAGGGAGTCCGGCCGAGGTTTCCCATACGGCCCCGAACGATGTGTACAGGGTTCCCGAGATACCTAACGGGTATTCGATACACCGTGCCACGTACCTACCGCATCACAGCCCACCCCGCGGGTCAGCGCTGTCCACGGCCTCCAGTAAGCTACAAACACCAGAAACTACTTGCAACTCCTGGACAGAGGACTAGGGTGAATAAGAAGTCGAGCGGGGTCATATTTCAGGGCCCAATGCATGGTAGTAGCTGAATCCTAAATCACGCATACAGATCTTAGTTCTTAAGGTCGGCTTCAATGAAACAACCCACCATATACTCCTACATGGCCTCTCATCGATACCTTTACCAAATTGTGTTCACCACATCACTCTCATTACCGACATGATCATTTCACTCCAGCCCATCACCTAGATGAACCAGACCTGACACGACTCTAAGCATAGCAGGCATAGCAAGGTAGGAACAACACATACATATGGCTCAATCAATTCCTACACATGCTAGTGGGTTTCATCTAATTACTGTGGCAATGACAGGTCATCCAGAGGAAATGGGTTCAACTACCGTAGCACACAGCAGTTTGAAACGCGTTGTCTTAATGCAGTAAAAGAGAGCAAGAGCGAGAACATGGGATTGTATCGATATGATCAAATGGTTGGTTGCTTGCCTGATGGATCGATGCACGGATACGGTTCTTCGCTAGGGTAATCACGGTACTCCTCGGAGGCAGAACCTGCCGCAAAGAACACCGATACACAACCATCACCAAACAATGTGCGACAATATGATGCATGCATGAAACATGGCAATATGAGTGTGTTGGGCTAATGCAACTAAAACCAGATGGGTTTGAATCAATTTGAACCAAAGATTCAAATTTCAAACTCATAAATGGCCCTTTAAAGTGTTTTATCTTGTTCTGCACTAAACCTCAAGTTAGTTTGTTTAAACATGCATGAAACTAGTACAGATGGATAGATTGGATTTTTCTGATCATTTTTCGTATATAATTTGTTTGATTTGGAGCTACGGTTGAATTTATATGAATTTTTGAAGTTTGCAACAATTTCTGGAATTTATAAATCATTTTAGATTTATTTTAATTTCAGAAAAGGTTTACTGCGTCAGCATGAGGTCATGCTGACCTCAGCAAGTCAACAGACCCGGTCCAGGTCAAACCTGACGCGTGGGTCCAGGGTGTCAGTGGATAATTAACTAATTTAATTTAGTTTAAACTAATCTGGATAATTAGCAGAAGTGGGCCCCACCTGTCATTGACTCAACAGAGTCAACCAGGGCCCACCCGTGGTCAAAGTCAAAATGGCTGCACTGGCGTTTAGCCACCGGCGAGCCCGACGCGGCGGCGGAAGTGGTTTTGGCCGTTCCGGCCACCAAATGGGTCGCGGAGGGCATCGGGGTGGAGCTGAGGACGAGCCGCGACTCTTGGTGGAGTCAGTTGGGGTCGGGGTGGCCGGAGTTGGCGCCGGCGACGACCTAGGCGGTCATCGGAGTTCGGGTGAAGGCAAACTCGGGGCTAGGGTGTGCGGTGAGGTGCGGGAAGTGCACGGTTGGAATCAACGCAACATGGTGAGTGTGTTGGACACCGTGAGTTGGCCGGAGGATGGCCGGGAGCACGTCAGCGACGAGATCCGCGGCGGTGCGTGCGAGTGATCTTCGTGCGGTGGCTACACGGCTCGGGGGCGAGAGAGGAAGGGTAGGAGGGGTAGCTAGGCTCACAGAGCACCCGTAAAGGTCACCGGCGGGGTCGGGGACGAGCTGATGCGGCGACGGTGTTGAAGGGGATCTCCGGCGACGGTGAACTCGGGCGAGGTCGGTGCGGTGGACTCGGGCCTCATGAGCACCCGGGGCTCGGTTAGCTCGACGAAGTGGACAGCGGCGGAGCTCCTGGACACCACGAGACGGAGCACGGGCGGCGGGGAGCGTGACTACGACGATGGAGCGGCGGCGGTGGCGTCGGCCATGGCTGGGGAGCGCGAGGGGGAGGAGATGGAGAGGGGAGGGGCGTCTGGGGGGTTCGGGGGAGTGGAGCGGCGAGGCGGCGAGCAGGTGCGTGGCACCCATGCGGTGCTCGCCGTCGAGCACCTTGCCTGCCTGCCTGGCCGGCAAGCAGCTCGCTGGCGCGGCGCTGGGCTGGGCCGACAGGTGGGCCGGGTTGCAGGCGCCAGGTAAGTCCTTCCTTTCTGTTTTTTTTTCTTTTTCTATTTTTCTGCAACTTTGTTGAATTATTAAAAATACCTAGGCAACTCCTAAAATCACCAAACTGCTCCTGGTCCAAAGTTGGAATATTTCCAACATGAAACATTTCAGTTTAGGAATATTTGAGCATTTGAATTATTTTATATAATTTTAAATGCCCAAATTCAAATACTTATCATTTAATTCAAAGACCCTAAGATGACCTAGAAAATTGTGCAACACTTTTGGCAGAGGTTCTGAACCCTAGTTGGTTTCAGAGGGGGCTGGGGGTTCTGACATCCCCATTTCAAGTTTCTGATGAAAGGATAGACATGATGCAACACTCTAATGCATGAACTAGCTAGGGTGTGACAACTCACCCCCACTCAAAAGAATCTCGACCCGAGATTTGGGTTCCTCCTGGAAGAAGGCGGGATACTCGAGTCGAAGACGATCCTCCCTTTCCCAAGTTGCTTTATTCTCAGAATGGTGCGACCATTGAACCTTGAGAAACTTGATATTATGACGTCGAGTAGTACGCTCAGCTTGATCGAGGATACGAATGGGGTACTCTCGATACGTGAGATTATCTTGGAGATCAAGCGTTTCGTGGTCTACTCCATGGATAGGATCCGAGAAGCAACGCCTGAGTTGAGAAACGTGGAAGACGTCGTGGACTCTGGAGAGATGCGGAGGTAGTTCCAATTGGTAGGCAACTTCTCCTCGTTTTGCAAGAATGCGAAAGGGTCCAATGTAACGAGGAGCCAATTTGCCCTTGATACCGAAGCGATGGGTTCCCTTCAGAGGAGTAACCCGAAGGTAAGCCTTCTCGTCAACCTCAAAAGTCATAGCCTTATGTTTTCGGTCATATTGACTCTTTTGACGAGATTGGGCTGTTTTCAACTTTTCACGAACGATGCGAACTTCCTCTTCTGCTTCCTGAATCATATCCGGGCCAAAGAATTGTCTTTCCCCGGTTTCTGACCAGTTAACAGGCGTTCGACACCTTCGTCCATAGAGAACTTCAAAAGGGGCTTTGCCCAAGCTGGATTGATAGCTGTTGTTATAAGCAAATTCGGCAAATGGAAGGCATTTCTCCCACTCCATTCCGAATGAGATAACAGAAGCTCGAAGCATGTCTTCTAGAATCTGGTTGACGCGTTCCACTTGACCACTTGATTGAGGGTGGAAAGCGGTACTAAAAGAAAGGCGGGTTCCCATAGCATTTTGGAAACTTTCCCAAAATCGAGAGGTGAAAAGACTTCCTCGATCCGAGTTAATTTCCAAAGGAACACCATGGAGAGACACTATTCGGGAGATGTACAAGTCTCCTAACTGACTAGCAGTTATACTCTCACGAACAGGTAAGAAATGGGCCACTTTGGAAAGACGGTCGATAACGACGAACATAGCGTTATTCCCTCTCTTGGTCCTGGGAAAACCGGTAATGAAGTCCATACCAATTTTATCCCATTTCCATTCAGGAATAGCTAGGGGTTGAAGGGTGCCAGCAGGCCGTTGATGCTCTGCTTTTACACGACGACAGATGTCGCAATTAGCAATATACTGAGCAATTTCTCTCTTCATCCTAGTCCACCAGAACCTCTGGCGTAGGTCCTGATACATCTTGGTACTACCGGGATGAATGGTGAGAGGAGATTCATGAGCCTCCTTAAGGATCAACTGCCGTAGATGCTGGTTCTTGGGAACCACTAAACGGTTCTCAAAGTACACAACACCATGATCATTTGTGGAGAAACATCTAGCTCCTTCGCTAGCAATGTTCTCCTTGATCTTAGATATTCCCTTATCTCGCTTTTGGGCAGCGATGATTTGATCCGTAAGAGTAGGTTTCGCCACCAAGGTGGAAAGAAATCCTTGAGGAATAATGTGAAGGTTAAGCTTCCGAAATTCCTCATGGAGAAGCGGTTGACTTTGTTGTAACATTAGGTTGTTACAATAAGATTTACGACTTACCGCATCAGCCATGACGTTGGCTTTCCCTGGGGTGTAAGTTATTCCTAATTCGAAATCTATGATCAACTCGACCCAATGTCTTTGCCTGAGATTTAAATCCGGTTGGGTGAATATATACTTCAGACTTTGGTGATCAGTGTAGATTTCGCAACGATTACCGAGAAGGTAATGTCGCCATGTTTTGAGTGCATGGACTACAGCTGCAAGCTCTAGATCATGAGTGGGGTAGTTTTCCTCATGTGGGTGTAATTGCCGTGAAGCATAAGCAATTACGTGTCTATCTTGCATGAGAATACAACCTAGTCCTTGTCGCGAGGCGTCGCAGTAGATAACAAAATCCTTGGAAAAATCCGGTGGTACCAGTATGGGAGCAGAGGTTAAATGTCTTTTCAGTTCCTGGAAACTGTGCTCACATTGTGGAGTCCACTCGAACTTTTTATCTTTCTTGAGGAGTTCAGTTAGAGGTTTGGCAACTTTGGAGAAATTCTCGACAAAGCGATGGCAATAGCTCGCTAGGCCAAGGAAACTCCAAACTTGCTTGACCGATTCAGGTGGAGTCCAATTAAGGATGGCTTGAACTCGCTCAGGGTTAACAGCAACACCTTTACCAGAAATTACATGTCCAAGATAGGTCACTTCTGACAACCAGAATTCACATTTAGAAAATTTGGCATAAAGGCTATGCTCTCGAAGTTTCTTCAACACTAGCCTTAGGTGTTCGGCATGTTCTTCCTCGTTCTTGGAGTAGATGAGTATATCATCGAGGTAAACCACGACGAATTTATCCAAATACTCCATGAAGATTGAGTTCATCAACCGAGAGAAGGTGGCTGGAGCGTTGGTTAAACCAAAGGACATGACGGTGTACTCGTATTGGCCATAACGAGTAACAAAGGCCGTTTTCGGAATGTTTTCTGATTTTGATTTGATGGTAGCCCAACCTCAAATACATTTTAGAGAAGACTGAGGATCCAGCGAGCTGATCATACAGGTCGTTGATCCTGGGGAGCAGATACTTGTTCTTAATTGTGACCAAGTTGACAGGTCGATAATCTACAACCATCCGGTCCGTACCATCCTTCTTCTTGACGAAGAGGACGGGGCAAGCCCAAGGAGATGAACTAGGTCGGATGAAACCCTTTTTCAAGGACTCATCGAGTTGTTTCTTAAGCTCGGCTAGTTCAAAAGGTGCCATCTTGTAGGGTCTTCTGGAAATCGGGACAGTTCCTGGAATGAGATCTATCACGAATTCGACATCTCTGTCAGGTGGAACACCTAGCAATTCCTCTGGGAAGACATCCGGAAAGTCACGGACTACCGGAACGTCCTCAAGGTCTGGCAAAGGGCTGGCGTTAAGGGAATATAACTGTCGCTTGGCTATTCGGGTCAAGACATTGACTATCTTCCCCGAAGGATGGGTGAGTTGAACAGTCCTAGAGGAGCAATCAATTTTGGCATGATGGGCTGACATCCAGTCCATACCCAAGATGATATTAATATCCGAAGATTTGAGGGCTATCAAAGATGCGAGAAAAACAAGTTTGTCGACTTGAATTTCATTTCCATGGCTTACTCTAGAAGTTTGCCATTTGGATCCCGGAGTTTGAATTACCATAGAGGTGGGCATCTCACAGAATGTGGTGTTACGCAGACGAGCATAGCTCTCAGATATAAATGAATGAGATGCTCCTGTATCAAAAAGAACAGATGCCGGGTGGCAATTAACAAGGAGCGTACCGAGAACGACGTTGGGATCTTCTTGAGCCTCTTCAGCAAAAACACAATTAACATGGCCACGAGCAGTGGTGGCCGGCTTGGCGTAGAACACTTTCCCTGTCGGCTTGCCGTGGCCAACAGTTTTTGCTGTCTGGTTGGGGTTGGTTTGGGGACACTCGCGCATATAGTGGCCTGATTCCCCACACTTGAAACAAGTCACGGAACTGGTACGTGGAGGAGCATTGTTGGTTGGACCACCATAGGGCTTGGCTGGTGCATATGGCTGAGCTGGGCGAGGTGCCTGGAAGGATGGCCTCAGTGTGAACCTGGGTGGCAGGCCAGTGTTAGGCACCCACACGCGGCGCTTTTGAGGACCAGCACCGGATGAGGAACCCAAGTCACGGCCATGCTTGCGGGTTGCTTCATAATCAGTCTGACCAGTCTCAGCACTGATGGCTTTGTTAGCAAGCTTCTGAAAAGATCTGCACTCATGCAGACGGAGGTCGCGGTGAAGCTCAGGACTAAGCCCCTTACGGAACCTTGCCTGCTTCTTGGCATCAGAAGAAACTTCCTCCGTTGCATAACGGTCAAGGTTACCAAACTCCCTGCTGTAAGCGTCAACAGAGAGTCGACCTTGAGTGAAACTATAGAACTCCTCACGTTTACGGTCCATGAGACCCTCCGGAATTACTACACGCTAAGTCATATACCACAGGTCATGCAGGACGGTGGAAATACAACTATTACAATACCTAGTGGATCTACTACTATCTCAGTCATCTCCGTAGTAGTTCTCATAGAAGTCTCCTCCATAGCCTAGAAGTTCAACGTGAGCATCTGGAAACAAACGGTCCTGAGGAGCCTGTGGACCAAAAGGGCTAGGGTGAGGTCTTGGACCAACAAACGCTGGCCTGCGAGGACCACGAGGTCGGGTGATGCCTCCCACATCACGCCAATCCATCATGTCCGGCAGAGCAGACCTAACAGGATACAGATCTCTCATATCCATGCATCCAGCTTGCACAGCCGGTGCAAACCGAGTCAAGGTGGCCCAATGATCGGCGCGGGTGTTGAAAAGCTCCATTCTCAAGGCCCGATTCTCTCGGTCCTTATCCTCGAGCAACTCAGCAGTGGTGCGAGTTAGTGAGTCCTCCGGACTGGGGTCAGCATAGATAGCCCGGAGATAACCGTGCGCTCCAGGAAGTGAAGCTGGCATATACCAAAAGTCGGTGTTGTGAAGCAGGCCAGTCCTGACTCGCATGATGGTCATCATAGAATAAGCCGCATCTTGCACAGCCATCTCAATAGTAACACCGAGCCCATAGGAACAGTGAAGAGCCTCGGTAGAACCAGGATAAGAGGGAAATATCCGGACGGTGCAAAGATACTGGCTTTGGTTAAAATCTCAAAACTGCTCTTCGACCGTGTATTCGGGATACCAACGGTAACCCGTCTCGATCATCACTCGGACTAACATGGCCGTATGACCGGTCACACCAATGCATCGGGTCAAGCGAACCACTTGATTTTGGTCGCGAGTGGCCATCTGAAAGCACAACCATAATGCAAAGGCATTAGAATTTCTAGCAAAATTTCGACAGCATAACGGCTGTAAATGCTCAAGAAGGGTTTGAGACATTTATCAAAAAATTGCATAGACACTCAACAATATCATATCAAGGTTCTAGGTTCAACTTATCAGCATAACAAGGTAGTAGAACTGAACTAGGCTTGTATTCATCAAACCTATAAGGTACTACTGATTCGTAACACGTGAACCTGATAGAGAGAGAAGATCCTAATCCTTAATCCCCGGTAGAAGAATGGACTGACTCAGATCAGAATGCCATGAGGTAAAGAAGTAAAAAGAGCCTTACGTACCATCCCACAATCAATTCCCCTACATATAACTAAAGCATTTCTAGACTCAACATCGACCAGTTTGGCTTGGAGAACCTACAGGCAGTCCGGCTCTGATACCAACGCTGTCAGGACCCCGACTCAATGTCACATCGATCTAGCCTGTAACACCTCATATCACTTTGCGGCCTCACGCACGGTATTCCCACGGGTGTCGCCTTACCTTTGCCCGGGACCGTTTGCGCCTTTTGGCTCACGCATATGATGCTGTCGCTAGCATCCATATGATAAGGAGCCCGGGCTGACATGACTAGTCGTAAACCCAAAGTGGCACAGACTTACAGGGACAGGCATCCATGACCCAGCATCGAACATGTCGGTCATCAGCAAGTGGGTCCGGGCTATAGCACTGGGCTAGCAGGACTCCGGTAAACCGGGCTGTAGCGGGCTAACACGGCTCCGGTACTCAATGCGTGACATTTCCCCGAAGGGACAGACACAGGAACGAAGAACCACACATGCCGGCCAGCCTAAGTGTTCCGGAGCAGTAGCAAGCTACCACGGCTCAATGGAAACACTAGGAGACATTTCCCGGTAAGAGAGGCTACTAAAGATAAACAACTAGATAGTCAGATCCCACACATACCAAGCATTTCAATCATACACACAATATGCTCGATATGTGCAAATACAACAAGGCATCACAACATGACTCTACGACACAAGTACTTTATTTAAAGGCTCAGAGAGCCATACATAACATACATACAAGTACGGGTCACACGACCCACATTCAAGTCATACAGTCATACAAACCAGCAGCGGAAGTAACTTGTCTGAGTATAGACAACTAGTAAAATAAAAGAGGCTTGGAAAGCCTACCTATACTACGTGGACCTTCACAAGCTCAGGATTACCACCTGGGCCTTAGTCTACTCGTCGATGTCAACGTCTACAAAGAACCCATCAGAAGGGGTTGCAGCGCCTTCTGTAAAATGTAAATTATAGCAACATGAGTACAAAGGTACCCAACAAGACTTACGTCAGATCCTACATACATGCACATTATCAAGAAGGGTTGGTGGAGTTATTGCAGCAAGCCATCTTTGACTCTTGGCTAAACTATCCTACGAGACTCCAACGTGAAATGGTTTTGCGCACACGAGTCCACTACTCACCACTTCAATACACCACCGAGGATCCACCTCCGTCATCGTACGGAAGAGCCATCCTCGGCACTCACGCTTATCTTGAGATTTTTAGTAGTATCCATTCACTTGTCTATGAACTGTATAAGCAACCAAGTAGTCCTTTACCGCGGACGCGGCTATTCGAATAGATCATGTTAACCCTGCAGGGGTGTACTTCTTCATACATGTTTCCACCACTTAGCGTCTGCACACGACATGTGCTCGGCAGACTTCAAGCGAAAGCCGACGTGGGTGTAGACCACGACCTACCTAAACACCTAAGTCTCTAGTCCATGTTTATCGCCTATCCAGGTTCCATCCGCAGGGAGTCCGGCCGAGGTTTCCCATACGGCCCCGAACGATGTGTACAGGGTTCCCGAGATACCTAACGGGTATTCAATACACCGTGCCACGTACCTACCGCAACACAGCCCACCCCACGGGTCAGCGCTGTCCACGGCCTCCAGTAAGCTACAAACACCAGAAACTACTTGCAACTCCTGGACAGAGGACTAGGGTGAATAAGAAGTCGAGCGGGGTCATATTTCAGGGCCCAATGCATGGTAGTAGCTGAATCTTAAATCACGCATACAGATCTCAGTTCTTAAGGTCGGCTTCAATGAAACAACCCACCATGTACTCCTACATGGCCTCTCATCGATACCTTTACCAAATCGTGTTCACCACATCACTCTCATTACCGACATGATCATTTCACTCCAGCCCATCACCCAGATGAACCAGACCTGACACGACTCTAAGCATAGCAGGCATAGCAAGGTAGGAACAACACATACATATGGCTCAATCAATTCCTACACATGCTAGTGGGTTTCATCTAATTACTGTGGCAATGACAGGTCATGCAGAGGAAATGGGTTCAACTACCGTAGCACACAGCAGTTTGAAACGCGTTGTCTTAATGCAGTAAAAGAGACCAAGAGCGAGAACATGGGATTGTATCGATATGATCAAATGGTTGGTTGCTTGCCCGATGGATCGATGCACGGATACGGTTCTTCGCTAGGGTAATCACGGTACTCCTCGGAGGCAGAACCTGCCGCAAAGAACACGGATACACAACCATCACCAAACAATGTGCGACAATATGATGCATGCATGAAACATGGCAATATGAGTGTGTTGGGCTAATGCAACTAAAACCAGATGGGTTTGAATCAATTCGAACCAAAGATTCAAATTTCAAACTCATAAATTGCCCTTTAAAGTGTTTTATCTTGTTCTGCACTAAACCTCAAGTTAGTTTGTTTAAACATGCATGAAACTAGTACAGATGGATATATTGGATTTTTCTGATCCTTTTCATATATAATTTGTTTGATTTGAAGCTACGGTTGAATTTATATGAATTTTTGAAGTTTGCAACAATTTCTGGAATTTATAAATCATTTTAGATTTATTTTAATTTCAGAAAAGGTTTACTGCATCAGCATGAGGTCATGCTGACCTCAGCAAGTCAACAGACCCGGTCCAGGTCAAACCTGACACGTGGGTTCAGGGTGTTAGTGGATAATTAACTAATTTAATTTAGTTTAAACTAATCTGGATAATTAGCAGAAGGGGGCCCCACCTGTCATTGACTCAACAGAGTCAACCAGGGCCCACCCGTGGTCAAAGTCAAAATGGCTGCACCGGCGTTTAGCCGCCGGCGAACCCGACGCGGCGGCGGAAGTGGTTTTGGCCGTTCCGGCCACCAAATGGGTCGCGGAGGGCATCGGGGTGGAGCTGAGGACGAGCCGCGGCTCTTGGTGGAGTCAGTTGGGGTCGGGGTGGCCGGAGTTGGCGCCGACGACGACCTAGGCGGTCACTGGAGTTCGAGTGAAGGCGAACTCGGGGCTAGGGTGTGCGGTGAGGTGCGGGAAGTGCACGGTTGGACTCAACGCAACGTGGTGAGTGCGTTGGACACCGTGAGTTGGCCGGAGGATGGCCGGGAGCACGTCGGCGACGAGATCCACGGCGGTGCGTGCGGGTGATCTTCGTGCGGTGGCTACACGGCTCGGGGGCGAGAGAGGAAGGGTAGGAGGGGTAGCTAGGCTCACAGAGCACCCGTAAAGGTCACCGGCGGGGTCGGGGACAAGCTGATGCGGCGACGGCGTTGAAGGGGATCTCCGGCGACGGCGAACTCGGGCGAGGTCGGTGCGGTGGACTCGGGCCTCACGAGCACGCGGGGCTCGGTTAGCTCGACGAAGTGGACGGCGGCGGAGCTCCTGGACACCACGAGACGGAGCACGGGCGGCGGGGAGCGCGGCTACGACGATGGAGCGGCGGCGGTGGCGGCGGCCATGGCTGGGGAGCGCGAGTGGGAGGAGCTGGAGAGGAGAGGGGGCGTCTGGCGGGTTCGGGGGAGAGAGAGGGGTCGATCCACAACGTTAGCCGGGTGAGTGGAGCGGCGAGGCGGCGAGCAGGTGCGTGGCACCCATGCAGTGCTCGCCGTCGAGCACCTTGCCTGCCTGCCTGGCCGGCAAGCAGCTCGCTGGCGCGGCGCTGGGCTGGGCCGGCAGGTGGGCCAGGTTGCAGGCGCCAGGTAAGTCCTTCCTTTCTGTTTTTTTTCTTTTTCTATTTTTCTGCAACTTTGTTGAATTATTAAAAATACCTAGGCAACTCCTAAAATCACCAAACTGCTCCTGGTCCAAAGTTGGAATATTTCCAACATGAAACATTTCAGTTTAGGAATATTTGAGCATTTGAAATATTTTATATAATTTTAAATGCCCAAATTCAAATACTTATCATTTAATTCAAAGACCCTAAGATGACCTAGAAAATTGTGCAACACTTTTGGTAGAGGTTCTGAACCAAGACAAAAATGATGGACATTTTAGAAGGGCATTTCAGGTTCATTGAAAAAGTTTTTAGTAAACCCCTAGTTGGTTTCAGAGGGGGCTGGGGGTTCTGACATCCCCATTTCAAGTTTCTGATGAAAGGATAGACATGATGCAACACTCTAATGCATGAACTAGCTAGGGTGTGACAGACCTGTCCAAGGTACCCTCCCCAAGGGCATCTCTTAGAAGAAGCCGTCTTCCAGTCGATCAAGAGGGATTCCACTCGACCGGCTAGAAGACACTCGACGAACCTGAAGACACTCGACCACGAAGACTCACTCGACCATCAGGAGTTCAACATCTACTCTGTATCCAAACAGTCTGTAATTAAGTAGTCTTTATGGCCATGATGACACTTTATGTAAGGCGTTACCAGTAACGTCTGGCCTTCATGTACTTTAACCCTCCGCTACGTGGGCTGGCTGGGGTCCTGGCGTCCTCTATATAAGCCACCCCCTCCACTGGTAGGAGGGTTCGCACCCCTGTACCTTTCACACACGTAATCCAGTCGACCGCCTCCGGACTCCGAGACGTAGGGTTGTTACTTCCTCCGAGAAGGGCCTGAACTCGTAAAACACTGGTGTGTACAACTGCTCCATAGCTAGGATCTTGCCTCTCCATACCTACCCCCCATTCTACTGTCAGACTTAGAACCACGACATATGATGTCCCACGCATACCTCCCACGTCACGCGGCGCGCACGACCCCCACATCGCGCGTTCAACGCGGGTTGTGGGGAAGCGCAGCGAACGGAACAGTTACCGCCATACAAATCTGCCCCAACTGCCCGCACACCGTTCTGGGCCTGGCCCAACAACGTGTTGTGCTTATGTATGGCCCAGGCCCCGGGGCTCCTGTCGGTATACAAAAGTAGGGGCTCTCCTTTTGACCCCTTTACTTGTGCACGGGCAGTCAGAGCCACCCGCCACGTCCACGCATAACAAGGCAGGAATGGGAAGCCGCAGAGAAGCCGAAGGCTAAAGACAAACAAAACAACGATAGGGACCAAGGCCACCAAGATCAGATGGACGAAGCAGGTTCCCCCGACAAGGACCCTTGCTGGGGCAGCCTTTGCTACCCCGGCAAGACCCTTGCCGGGGCTGCTCGCCCACACCAGCTGAGCGAGCCACCTTTGAGCCCCCCAACGCTGGACAAACGCATTGGAACAAGGCTCGGGAGGCACCTCCGTGGTGGCATGCAGATCTTTGTGAAGACATAGAATAGTCAAGATTAAATGAGGATAGGAAGGCAACAATCCTCACCGAGATTCTCACCGAAGCAACCCACAAGACCCCTGGCAAGATCCTTGTCGGGGACGCCAGCGCGCCACGGCAAGACCCTTGCCGGGCCACCCGGCAAGACCCTTGCCAAGGGCGCCAGCAGGGCCACTGCCAGGCCCGCGCCAGCCAAGTCTCCGCTGCCGTTCGCATGCAGCTGCCGGCCCAACTAACTGGGTAGGCACCTTTGTGGCAACATGCAGCCCTTCATGGAGGCTCCACCACCGCGCCACCTCAGCTGCTTGCCTGCCTACATGGCACCGCATGCATCGCTTGCCAGGGCGTGTGTCGAAGCAAGGAGGAGCGGCGATGGATGGGACGGGCCTCGCTCCCGTCCCCGATAAAGTGAAGGGACACCTAAGCCTCGCATTAAATAAACTTTGTCCTATAATACCAGCGATAAGCTCATAGAACTGTAGCACTTTCCATCTCCTGTGTGCCACTGTGGCAGCCTCTTTCATCTATAAAAGGAGGCCCATGGCGCACTGGATAAGGATTTGGCTCTTTCGAACCTAGCAGCACCCAGAGCTAGTTCAAGAGCTCCAGAACACTAAATATATCCACCAAAGCAGGATCGTAGGGTTTTACGCATCTTTGTGGCCCAAACCTGGGTAAATCCCCTTGGTGTTGTCTACTAGTCTGCTCTTCTCAAGATCCACGTGCCCCGCAACTGTAGTAGGGATTCAAGTGATCCCATAGGTGTCGTTTCCCACCGACACAGTTGTAGCCAGATAGAGGGGATGGATCAACTTGAGGTCCTTTTGTAGCAACCAAAGCGGTTTTGGGATACTGCTCAGGTTCCCAATAGGATCCATCTGCGTTCAGCTTTCTCTCAAAAGCAATACACTCTTTCCTAGGGTTCATGTTCAGAATCTACTTCTTGAGCATATCACAAAGAGTTTGGTGCCCTTTGAGGCTTTTGTACATGCCTGCAATGTATAATTCCTTCAGACCTGCATTTTCATTAGTAACACTTGTGGTCTCCTCAGATGAGGGGACTGAAACCACAGTAGCATTTGAAGATATAGCAGCAGTTGAAGCATTTGAACATTCAACTGAAGAATTTGCATTATCACGTTCAAGGCATTTTAAGCATGGAGCAACAAATTATTCCCGAGCGGTGTTGATCTGTTTAGCGAGTAATGAAGTGTTCTCTTTTTGAAGATCATCATGAGACACTCTTAGCTTCTCGAGTTCTTTCTTCCTTTGAACAAATTCATAGTACAGCTTCTCGTGTGTGGCTAAGAGGGCAACATGATGACTTTCAAGTTCATCATATTTCGACTGGAGACTCTCAATCAGAATTTGAGACGGTTCCATTTCATCGTTCAACAGATCATCACTTTTATCTATAGATGTTGAATCCTTTCCATCGTAGTTTGTTGCTTTGCAACAATTTTAGCAAGTTTGGAGTATCTAGGAGTCATGTTTTCATCAGTTTCACCTTCAGTTGAAGAATATGATGAATGTTTGAGTACCTTGACGCCTTTGGCCATGAGGCATGTTGCTAAGGATGATGAGGCTAGATCATACGTCCTGGTTTTGAGGGATTCCTTGGACTCGAGGAACCATGGATCCTGACGAGTGTGGTGTCCTTGATAGACGTCAGAGATCCTGTCCGAAATGAGCTTCGCGTTGGCTAGGTGCATGATCCGCCTGAACTGATCTCTAGATAGGCTGGAGCCGATGATATCCCTCGCCCAAGTATCCAGCCGAGTATACTTGC
Organism: Triticum aestivum; assembly: GCF_018294505.1. Classification (NCBI taxonomy): domain Eukaryota; kingdom Viridiplantae; phylum Streptophyta; class Magnoliopsida; order Poales; family Poaceae; genus Triticum; species Triticum aestivum. The sequence continues at coordinate 331,154,167 of NC_057804.1, read as the reverse complement.
GGATGTCATCAGCATGTGCCATCTTACATAGATCAGTAGGAACAATCTTAGTGACGGTTCAAATCTCACTGTTCATCGATAGGGGACGCTTACTCATCATGACCTTCCACTTGGGATAGTCTATGCCATCGGAGATGGGGCGTGTAGCAGAAACCTTGATCATACCTGTAGTTGACATAATTAAAACTTCAGGTGGTTAAACCAAATTCACACAGAACAAGGGAGTACCTTGCTCTTATACCAATTGAAAGCACAGGTTTACTCCTAGAGGGGGTGGATAGATCTTTTTAGAAATTCATCAAACTCTGAAGAATTTGATGAAGATCAGAGTGAAGAAATAGAAACATGAGGGAAACTAAGTCATCATAGAACCAGAGTACATGCAATCATTATACGTAATAGTGAAGAACTTGCAATCAGATAATCATACACACATGAAGAAAATGAACTGAGGAAATGAAAGATAGCATGATGAAATACTTCAGTTCAAATTCATCGGAAGACAGATAAAAAATTCTTCAGTAGAAGCATAATGTAAGAGAGGGTGAGCAATTTGAAATAGGTGGGCTCGGTGAAGACAACACAATTTCGTAGACCAGTTCTAGTTGACGTATCAATTGTACGTCTCGTTGAGGCGCGCTGTTGAGTCGCAAGTCAGAGGACACACAGTCCTCATTATATTCCTCTTGATCTAAGGTGACTTAGTCCTCTCCCAATCACTCGTGGTAAGTCTTCAAGATAGACTTCCAAAACCTTCGCAGACTTGTTCACATGCACACCACAATGACTCTTGGTGTACTCAGAACTTGAAGCCTAACCGTCTAGAAGAATGACATTCTTCAAATGTAACAAGCGTCAGATCACACATATCAATCTCTTCAGTGATGCTCAATCACTTTGGCTCTGGGTTTTTCCTCACTTAGGATTCTATCAAAGTCGTTAGAAGATGGGTTGCTCTCAAATGACAAGTGTCAAGTTCTATCAGAGCAGCCAACCAACAAGTTGTTGTGGGGCGGCTATTTATAGCCAGGGGCAACCCGACATGAATTGTCATAAATGCCCTTCTCTGATTCGACTGTTGTCCGGATAAGGGTCCACTCGATAGCTGGCCCACGGCATAGCAACGGTCGGACTTTGAACTCTCAAATTCATTGGGGCACTCAATTTCCTCACGCTAGGTAGATCGCAGTGGCAAACTCCGAACTCCTCAGCCTAATAAAATTCATCAGTAGTCAGATGAACTTCATCATTGTTGCTAGAAAATGCATCAGCTGTTCCAGAGATTTCCAAAGGCTTCACTCGAAGTGGCATGTGTATGAGTAGGTTTGAGTAAGTGAAAGTGCAACTAATCCCTGGGTGGTTTTGGCAATTCTTAACAACATATAGCTCATTTAACTAATACTCTTTTAGGATGATCATTTCAGAAAGTTCATTGATTGGAATGGCATGGACTATAGATTTGGACCCCTCAAAATGCTAAGACACATATTGGCAACAAGCTCAAGATTCGACATTTTCATTTTAGTGATCCAAGATCACATTGAGTCCATAGGAAAGCCAATACTATTAAAAGGGGATATGGTGTTGCTTAATGGCTTACTTTTTCAAAATGCTCAGTCATGCTCCAAAACCCTCAGCCACTTTCTCATTTCTACATATGTTCTAAACCTAAAAGTCAAACTCGGCTCTACCGATTTGATCTATCTAGCGCCATCGAGTTCATTTGACATAGCCACTGCCACAAACTCTAATCAGTTTGGTTTCACCGATAGGGATCTCGGTCTCACCGAGATGGGATTGCAAACTCCATATTTCCCTTCGTAACATTTCGGTCTCACCGAAATGAGCGATCGGTCCCACTGAGTTCGCAATGCAAACTCCCTGTTTCCTTTTGGTAACGTTTCGGTCTCACCGAAATGAGGGAATTGGTCTCACCGAGATCTAGTTATGCCCTAACCCTAGCACATCGGTCCCACCGAGTTGATCATATCGGTCCCACCGAAAAGCCTAACATTCACATTTTGATCTGAATCGGTCCGGCCGAGTTTCAATATTCATCTCACCAAGTTTGGGAATCTGTTTGTAACGGTTAGATTTTTGTGTGGAAGCTATATATACCCCTCCACCCACTCTTCACTTGTGGAGAGAGCAACCAGAACGTGCCTACACTTCTAGCATTCAGTTTCGAAGAGAGAGAACCACCTACTCATGTGTTGAGACCAAGACATTCCATTCCAACAACAAGAATCTTGATCTCTAGCCTTCCCCAAATTGCTTTGCACTCAAATCATCTTTCCACCATAGCCAAATCTGTGAGAGAGAGTTGAGTGTTAGGGAGACTATCATTTGAAGCACAAGAGCAAGGAGTTCATCAACAACACACCATCTGTCACCTTTTGGAGAGTGGTGTCTCCTAGATTGGTTAGGTGTCACTTGGGATCCTCCATCAAAATTGTGGAGTTGAACCAAGGAGTTTGTAAGGGCAAGGGGATCACCTACTTCGTGAAAATCTACCCAAGTGAGGCAAGTACTTCGTGGGCGATGGCCATGGTGGGATAGACAAGATTGCTTCTTCGTGGACCCTTCATGGGTGCAGCCCTCCGTGGACTCACGCAGGCGTTACCCTTCGTGGGTTCAAGGCTCCATCAACGTGGATGTACGATAGCACCACCTATCAGAACCACGCCAAAATCTCCGTGTCCGTTTGCTGCCTCTAACCCCCCCCCCTTTATCTTCATATGCAATGATTTACATTCCACTGCTATACTCTTAGAATTGCATGTGTAGGTTGATTGCTTGACTAGTGCTAAGTTGCTAAAATTTGTCAAGAATTAAAATTGGGAAATGCTAGGTTTTTATTAAGTCAAGTAGTCTAATCACCCCCCTCTAGACATACTTTCGATCCTACAAGTGGTATCAGAGCTTTGGTCTCCATTTGCCTTGATTTCCATATCTTTGGTGATCATAGCCTCGGTTTCACAACCTAGGAGAATATGGCGTCTAGCGAGGGAAATTACCACCGTAGACGTCCTTATTTTGATGGTACTAATTTTGCTAGTTGGAAACATAAGATGAAAATGCATATTCTTGGACATAACCCCGCCGTTTGGGCTATTGTGTGTATTGGTTTGCAAGGTTAATTCTTTGATGGGAGAGAACTGAATCATGAAGTTACCGTGGAAGAATTGAAGATGTTGCAATACAATGCTCAAGCTTGCAATATCCTCTTCAACGGATTGTGCCTAGAAGAGTTCAAGAATATCAGTTATCTTGAGAATGCACAGGAAATTTGGGATTGTTTGATTGATATGCACGAAGGTACCGACTCTGTCAAGGAATCCAAGTTGGATGTACTTCAAAGTCAACTTGACAAGTTCAAAATGAAGGATGGTGAAGGTGTCGTTGAAATGTACTATAGGCTTGCTCTCATCACAAATGAGAATGTCGGCTTAGGAAGTGAAGAGATGACCGACAAATTCATCATCAAGAAGATCCTAAGAGCCTTGGATGGAAAATATGATAACGTGTGCACTTTGATCCAAATGATGCCAAATTACAAAGATCTCAAGCCAACCGAAGTCATTGGAAGAATTGTTGCTCATGAGATGTCACTCAAAGATAAAGAAGAGCTTCACAACAAGTCTAGTGGTGCTTACAAAGCCTCATGTGGTGCTCCTAGATCATCAAGTGAGAAACAAGCCTTCAATGAAGAACCGAGCTTAATGGTGAAGAACTTCAACAAATTCTACAAGAGTAGAAGCAAGGAAAGAAGTTCCAAGTCAAGGTCCTACAATGACAAAAAATCTTTTAGTCAGGAGGGAAATTGCTACAATTGTGGAAGACCCGGACAGTACTCCAATGTCTGTACGGCTCCATACAAAAGAATAGAAGACTCACCTAGAAGGAGAAGCAAAAGGGAAGAATCACCTCCAAGAGAGAGAAGGAATAGAGATGATCGATATGAATGAAGAACCTCACAAAGAAGCAAGGATTCAGAAAGGAAGGACAAGTCATCAAGGAGCTGCACAAAATGAAGACATCAAGCTCATGTTGGTGAATAGGTATCCGGTTCCGACTCCGACCACCACTCTGAGAGAAGTTATCACTCCGACTCCAAATATACTCAAGATGAAGGTGTTGCCGGTCTAGCACTTGTGTCAACCAACTCCTATGACATATTTGAGTCACCAAATGAAGGAACTGGAAGATGCTTCATGGCTAAAGGCCCCAAGGTATCACACCCCGAGTATGTTGATTTCAATAGCGATGAAGATGATTTGCTAGGTGATGATGATTTACTTGTTGACAACTCTAGTGATGAATACTATGATGAAAATGCTATCAATCATCCTAATCAAGATGAAACGAATGACAATGATAAGAAGGAGATCGAGCGTCTAACTAAAGAACTAAACACTCTTAAGTTAGCTCATGAAACTACTTTGGAAGATCATCTAGAACTTTGAAAAACTCATGAGAAGCTACGCTTTGAGAAGCTCAATCTTGAGCGAGAACATGTGTTCTTAAAAGCCATCAATGATGATCTTCGGAAGAAAAGTTCTTCTTACATTGCCAAGCGTTTACTCTTGTCTACTTACATGCTACAAGTAAAATATAGCAACAAGAGTAAGAAAGATTCTTCTTCTAGTAGTAATAATAATCATGCTAAATCCAATATTGTTTCTTCTAGTAGTTCTCTTGATTCCACTAATGATTCTCTTAGCCAAGTTACACTTGAGCAAGAAAATAGCTTATTGAAGGGAATTATAGAGAAAGGGTTTACAAGAGCCTTGCCAGAAGTAAACAGTTTGAGGAAATTGTATGCAAGCAAGGAAGGCACCGGAAGAATCAAGGTGTTGGTTTTGAACGAAAGTTCAATGCCAATGGAGTTGAGTGGGAAGAAGATCAATACCCCAAGACGAAGTTTGTTCCCCACCAAGAGAAGTATGATCCTACTCTCTTCAGGGGAACATAAGCTCAAGATGATCTTCCACCACAAGACCACATGCTAAAAGGCAAGGACAATCTTCAATAGAAGATTGATGCATTTGAAGATGCTCCAAAGGCCTTGGTCAAGTGGGTTCCCAAGTCTATATCAAGTTCTACTTCATCAAGTACATCTACAACCCCAAGGATTCCCATCAAGATGATGTGGATCCCGAAGAAGAAGAACTAGATAGTTCTTGAGGGTGACTCCGCCAACATACTGCACTCATATTCATTTTTGGGAAGGACAAGTGCAAACAACTCCCACATCTTGCACTAGTTCAAGGAGTCACAAGCCCTCTTGTTGGTAAGACGAGGGACAAGGTAATCTAATGCTTTCATGGACATCATCGTGTGTGTGATTCACTCCATGTCTATGGATATCCTTGTTTGTTCCTTGTGTGACTAACCCATGTAGGTATTGAATGTGCAACTCACTCCAATGGATTGCTCCAAATGATCTACATTAACAATGAGCATCCACATCTTCAACACCTACATGAAGTCATCATCGACAAAACCCAAGGTTAGTTCATCCCTCTTAGGGGGGGATATCACATCTAGGGGGAGTTTTACTCTAAGAATTGAGCTAAAGCAACTGTAATGGTGTGAACACAACAATGCTTTATGTAAAAGTGGTAACCCCGCTTGTGCTTAAACTATGAGTATGACCTATGATCAAATGTTCTCATTTGACTCCTACATCAATATACTCGTATATAGATGACCTAGTCATCGCAAATTGCTTGACAGATGCTAGAGTGATTGTGCATGCTTTGCCACATATTTCATTTGCCATTTTATTGTGTGAGCATGCTGATTGCATCTTTTCTCATTCGAGGACATCCATTTGTTGCTTTGATATTTGGCTCTTTTTCTTTTGCCAAATGGATGGACAAGAGTGCCTAAGAACTTCCTCTAGCTATCTATGCTTTTCTCGTCTCAAATTCTCTTCATGCTACATCACAATGTTTGATCAAGTCAGATTCGAACCCTTTGGGTGAGGAGCACTCAGAGTCACCGATTCATCATAAACTTAAACTTCCAAAACCTCTCTATGCATTTTGTTCTGACTGATTCATCCTTTTTGGTCCTACCGAGTTCACTAAGTTGATCTAGGTTTTCAATCTCGGTGCAACCGATTAGAAATATTCGGTCACACCGAGTTGCAGTATGTCAAGACCCCGATCCTAAGTCACACCGATCTAGCATGTAACACATCATATCACTTTGGGGCCTCACGCACGGTATTCCCACGGGTGCCACCTTACCTGGCCCAGGACCGTTTGCGCCTTTTGGCTCACGTATATGATAGTGCCGCTAGCATCCATACGACAAAGAACCCGGGCCGACATGACTAGTCGTAAACCCAAGGTGGCACTAACTTACAAGGACAGGCATACATGACCCAGCAACGAAAGTGTCGATCAACAACGTATGAACCCAAGTCGTAGCAAGCTACAAGGACTTAAAACGCATGACATTTCCCCAAAGGGACAGACACAGGAACGAAGAAGGACACATGCCGGTCAGCCTAAGTGTTCTGGAGCAGTAGCAAGCTACCATGGCGCAGTGGAAGCACTAGGAGATATTTCCTGGTAAGAGAGGCTACCAAGAATAAACAACTAGGTTGTCGGATCCCACACATACCAAGCATTTCAATAATCATACACACAATTTTCTCGATATGTGCAAATACAACATGGCATCACAACATGACTCTACAACACAAGTATTTATTCATTAGGCTCAGAGGAGCGAGATATTACAAACATGGTTCTGAAGACCCAGCATTCAGAGCATACAAGTCAAGGCACATGTGGAAGCTTAACATGTCCAAATACAGACATCTATAAATGAAAAAGGCTGAGAAGCCTGACTATCTACCAAATCCTGCCAAGGGCACAAGATCGTAGCTGAGGTAACAAGCTTAACGTCGAAGTCCACGTGGAATTACTAGTCAGACAGGAGTCTCTCTGCAAAAATGTAAATTAAGCAAACGTGAGTACAAATGTACCCAACAAGACTTACATCAGAACTAACTACATATGCATCGGTATCAAGGGTGGGTGGGTTAACTACAACAATCCAGCTTTGAGTCGGTGGCTATCTTGAATTACGACAACATGTAACTCTTTTGAGGTGGCGCACAGGAGTCCACATATTCACCATATCAGTACACCACTATGGATCTGCCCCCGTCTCCCTACGAGAATGCCATCCATAGCACTCACGCTTATCTTGCATATTTTAGAGTATCCACTTTCACTTGTCTATGAATTGTATAGGCAACCCAGAGGTCCTTTACCGCGGATGCGGCCATTCGAATAGATCATATAAACCATGCAGGGGTGTACTTCTTCACACACGCTCTCGCCACTTACCGCCATGTAACGTCATGTATCTCAGCAACCTTCAAGCGGAAGCCTGGCGAGGGTGTCGGCCATGACCTGACTAACCACACAAGTCCCTAGTCCAGGTTGATCACCTATTCAGGTTCCATACGCAAGGAGATCCAGCCGGGGTGTCGCTCACGGCCCCAAACGATGTGTACAGGGTTCCAAGCCCACCAAACGGGCGATGCTTGGTATACCCAGCCACGGTGCCTAGTCTGACCCAAGCAAACCTGTACCGGGTGCCACTTGGTAGACTACTAACAAAACCTACAAACACCAAAAACTAGTTGCAACTCCTGGACAGAGATCGAGTTGATTAATAAGTCGAGAGGGGCACTTAAGAATTCCAATGTCTGGTAGTAGTTGTTCATGGATCACCAACACAGAACTCAGTTCCTGAGGACGGTTTCAATGAGACAACCCACCATGTACTCCTACATGGCCTCTCACTGCTACCTGTACCAAATCGTATTCGCACACTTAGCTCTCAACAGTAGGACATGTTCACAACTTTGCAATTCATCCCCGATGAATCAGACCTGACTCAACTCTAAGCAGTAGCAGGCATGGCAGACAAGAATGAATGAGTAGGGACATCAAGGCTCAAACAACTCCTACTCATGCTACTGGATTTCATCTATTTACTGTGGCAATGACAGGTTATGCAGAGGAAAAGGGTTCAGCTACCGCAGCATGCAACAGTTGAAACGTTGTTGTCCTTATGCAGTAAAAGAGAGCAAGAGCGAGAGAGTGGGATTGTATCGGAATGAACAAGGGGGGTTTGCTTGCCTGGCACTTCTGAAGATAGTATAGTTCTTCATCGGTGTCATCGAACTCATCGCCGAAACACGTCTACTGAGAGGGGACAAATACCGGCAATGGAGAGGAGACACGATCAATGCAATGCAACAATATGATGCATGATCATGCATTGGCAATATGATGTGATTTGTCCTAATGCAGCTAGCAATAATGGAGTTGGTTTGAACGCAAGATTCAAATTCAAACTCCACATAAGGCATTTCAAATGCCATTAATTCAAATTTTTGTATGTAGCAGCTTTAAGTTGCTCAAACATGCAAGATAAAGCCATAAAAAGATTCTTTGGATTTTTCTGATCATTTTTCATATATAGTTAATTTCATTTGGAGTTATGGTTGAATTTCTATGAATTTTTGAAGTTAGTATCAATTTCTAGAATTTCCTGGTTATTTCGAATTAGAATAAATCCAGAAAAGGATTTACTGTGTTAGCACTATGTCAGGGAGACGTCAGCATTGACCAAAGTCAAATCTGACTGGTGGGGCCTACCTGTCAGTGTAACAGTGCTAAATATGTGGCTAATTAAACCCTAACTAAAAAATAATTAGCTCGGTGGGGCCCACTGTCATTGACTCTGGTGGTTAATTAGTGGGGTTGTTAGCTGCTAATGACGGGCCATGTCATCTCATCGCAGTTCAAGGCCGGCGAGCACACAAACGCGGCGGTGATGATCGGGACGGCGGCTTCGGCGATCAAATCAATGGCCGAGCCAATCTACGAGGAGCTGGGGCTCATGCGCATCCAATGGTGGCAGGCGGAGGGCGCGAGGTGACCGGACTTGGGCATGGCGTCGACCTCGGTGGCGGACGGAGCTTGGATGTGCTCGGGCGAGGTGCTGCGGCTCACGAGCGAGCAAACTAGAGCACTGGGAAAATATCTACGGGACGTTAGAAGCTCATCCAAGTTCTTGGCTTGGTTAGCAGGGGTGACTAGCAACGGCGAGCTTGGCGGCGGCGGCTGTGAGTGCTCGGCCATGGAGGGGCTGCGGTCAGCGGATGGGAACAGAGGGGGAGAGCATGGGAGGAGGTGTCATAGCCCACGGTGATACTGAAGGGAAGCTCGAGTGGCTCGGGGACGTGCTGCTGCGGCCGAATCGATCATAGGCGTCTGTCCGATCCAAGGTTGAAGACGATGGAAGCGTCGGCGATGTGATGGTTCCCCGGTGGTTTCTCTCAGTGTGGACGAAGAGGACGGCGAGGCGGAGCTCTCACACAAGGTGGGATGGTGAGGGGAGGCCATTGGCCACGTCAGCGGTGAGCTGCAAGCTGCGGTGTGCTTAGGCGGTTGTGGAAGAGAGAGCCAGAGAGGTGGGGTGAGGCCCGAGAGCGAGGGGAAAGGTCGAGGGGGTCCAGGGTGGTGTCGTGGCGACATCCAAGGGGTCAAGGAGGGAAGCAGACCAGCAGGAGGTGGTCGGCGCGTGCCGTGCCCATCATCTCCTCTGCCTACTGGCAAGAGGTAGAAGACGAGGCTGCCCCTGGTGGGCTGGCCAGCTGGGCTGTGCCAGGTGAGCTCTAGTAAGTCTTCCTTTGTGTTCTTTTCTATTTCTCTTTTTTTATTTGAATCTTGCCACTATTTCAAAATTAAAAACAATTTTAGAGCAGTGCTAACATCTTCTGAATTATTTTATGTTGCAGAATGGACATTTCCAAATGCACATAAAATGTTTCAAGATATTTGATATTATATTCTAGTTATATGAATATAACTCAAATTCAAATAGCTATTGTTTTAAATTCAAAGTCCCAAAAATAATTCCTTAAAAATGTTCCTAAATTTTGGTTTGATATGTAGCTCTTGCCAAAATTCTCAAACATTGCAAAAGGACATCTTGGAAACAAAGATAGATATTTCCTGGGTTCTTTGCCCTTCTTTTAATTAATCTTTTTAGGCTTCCACCTTCCTCGATTCCAAGTTTTAGAAATTTATACATGATGCGTGAGTGCTCTATGATGCAACTAATACTAGCAATAATCTAGGCATGTGACACAGTAACCGCTTGCGATTATGCATCTCGGTGCCGCCGAGTTGTTCCACTCGGTCACACCGACAGGGCCAGGATATATATACCGACAGGTCAAATTTTGGAAATTTCTTTGAAACCTATTCTCCCGCTCCTGTCCTGCTCTGCCGACTCGAGCGTCCGGATCGTCCTCTCCTTGCCAGCGACGTCCTGCCACTGGTCTCCGTCGCCGTCAACAGAAATCTTCATTGATGTTGTCGCCGTAGCGAGTTCATCACCGAGTTATGGTATGAGTTCGACTCTTTGAGCAATCTTTTACCTCTGATTCTTAGCACAAAGACAATTCCATGTTTCATACCAAGTATGAGATCAATCTATCGAGAGAAAACTTCCTTTAGATTAGTTTTTATTCGAAAATTTAGGGTTAGGTTTCCGCCGAACTCATCTCGGACCGACCGAGTTGTGGAAATCGGTCTCACCGATTTGGCTTAGGCAATTGCACTTGTAATTTTTGGTCTAACCGAAACATGCAAATCGGTGTGACCGAGTTTGACTCTCAGTGAAACCTTAGCAATCTCGGATTCACCGAACTGTGTCTCGGTCTGACCGATTACACTAGTTTAGACTTCAAAGTTGCTTCGGTGTCACCCAGTTTAACAAATCGGTAGCTCCGAAATGCTTTCTATGGAAAACTAAAACTAAGTTTTTGACTCATTTGTTTTGCAAAAACTCTACACCTTGTGATGCTCATCCATTGTATCTCATCTATAACTATTCACAGGGTCAACTCTCAGTTTGCAGTGGCAGAATGTCTGATCAGAGTGACAGCCAGAATAAGTCTAAGGAGCAAATGAATCTGAGTGAGGGTACTAGTCCCTCTGGAAGCTACGATGAAGGGAGCAGGAGCACTCCCAACATCCTGCCTAAGGCAAGAACAAGGCAGAGGAAGAAGAAAACCTCAGATTCAGAGGATGGGGATTTTGAAGTTGAGGAGGTAACCTCTTAGAAGAAGGTTATCAAGAAATAATTTGGCACAACTTCTTCTACAAAGCTAGGTCAGAACAAGAAGGCTCCTACCAGAAGAGTGCCAATGTCAAAAGCCAGAGCATCAACACATGAGACTATGGAATTTACTCTTGAGACCAGAGAAGATGGAGATTGAAAGAAAAGAAAAGAAGGGGTTAGGAAAACCATTGCCAGAGTGATTGGAAAGCCATCAATGGTGAGAGATTCTGCAGAAGAAGAGGAGGAAGAGCAAGATGCACCTCCTGCCATGTCTCAAAAGCTGATGGGCGATGCCATCAAGTCTGGGGCTGCTCCTTCAAAGCCCAAGACTGCCCCCAAAGCTCCAGTGCAAGCTTCCAAGTCTGCAACAAAGAGAAGCACTAGAATCATTCCTTGTATAGAGAAGTACAAGGCCCCAGATCCTGAGACTGAAGAAGAAGAAGAGGAAGCCCAAGTGCTCAAAAAATTGAAGCCAAAGATACCAGATCATGACGACAATCATCTAGTAGCCAAGAATATGAAGGAGAGAAAGGATGCAGGTCTCAAATTGTGGAGACAAGAAGATCCGTATGCTGTGAGGAGAAGAACTGTTGTGGACTACAGGTTTCACACCAAGGAACATCATGACTTCTATGAGAGGGTGCTCCTAGATAAGAAGCCCATTGTGTGTGACATGAAGTGGGTGTACTGGAAATACATTGATGCCAATGAAGATCATTTTCTGGGAGTGCGTGAGAGCTTTAGACTCAATGAAGTTGACACATTTGCGGGTCAAAAGTTGACCAAGTGGAATAACGAGCTTATCATGCAGTTCTATTCAAGACCTCACTTCTACCCTGATGGCAAGATTGTTTGGATGTCTGAAGGTACTAGGTACCAGTCTTCTGTTGCTGAGTAGGCCAAGCTCATTAATGCCCCTAAATAAGCTGAGGAAGACATTGATGTCTATGTTGAGGCACACCTTGTTGCCCAAATCAGGAGATCACAGGATGATCAGAGGCCACTCCATCAACTTTCTTCAGCTCTTTAATTTGCCCCAGAAGTTCAAAGTGATGAGTTTGATTGTTGAGACCATCAAGAGAACAACTACTGACCACAAAAGATCATGCGGGTATGCTCTAGACATCCAGATGCTGATTAATTCCGAGATGAGCAAAGGTGTGTATTTGTTGGACAAATAGCACCTTCCCTTGAGGCCTGACTTTGAGAACAACACAGTTGTCATGAATGCTGAAGAGAAGAGGCAGAAAGCAAAAGCTGAGAAGGCAGCCAAGATGCCAAGTGCTGAAGAGGCTTCACAGGTTTTCCTCAAGTTAAAGCAAGACCAACTTGGATATCTTATTAAAGCTACTTTGAGGATTTAAAAAGGTTTGGCTACCCTGACTTAGAATCAAGAGAGCCTGGAAAGGATCATTGAAACAAAGTTCTATGATCTTGACTTAAAGGTGACAGAAATTCAAATAGCTGTTGAGCACCTCCAAGAAGAGGCTGATGAGAGGAAAGGGAAAGCAACCACAGAATTGTTTTTTAGAGTGCCTAGGGCACAGTGATCTGCAGCAGTGCCAGTGCAGACACAAGAGCTACTGTGTCAGCACCTGCAGCCACAGCTTCAGTTGCCCCTCCGTTGGCAACTCCACCAGCTCCATCAACTTCAATAGATGCATTCATCCTTGGAGTCCTCTCAACTCCACCTCCTGAAGATCAAGCTTAGAGAGTCGCATAGCCCAATGCATTTTCAAACTTTTTGGTAACTTGTTGCCAAAGGGGGAGAAAGTGTATCGATAATAGGCTTTGAGAGAGAGAGAGAGCTTTGTTTCTTTTGCTACTTATTTTCTTGCTTGCTTGGTTGATACTTTTTGATTATGTGTGTGAGGTACTTGTATGGTCATGTGTTTGACCATATCATACTTAATGCTTGTGCATGGATGATGATATTCTCTATCTCTTATGTATGATCAATCACTTTGCCTTGGTGATGAGTGCATGTTCCTCTTTCTATCATTTTGAGCGCTCCATCATGATGTATGTGACATGGAAGAGTGACCCATGATCCTAATCGTTTGTGCATTGGCATTCAAATGCAAATCTAAAATAATGCACAAATTTAGGGGGAGCTCTTGCTTATCACATACTTCTCAAAGCAATGATGTATTTCATTCTTATTATCGTTTGTCGAAGCTTTGATCTATATGTTGCCACCAATTACCAAAAAGGGGGAGATTGAAAGTGCAACTAATCCCTGGGTGGTTTTGGTAATTCTTAACAACATGTATCTCATTGAACTAATACTCTTTCAAGATGATCACCTCAGAAAGTTCAATGATTGGCATGGCATTGACTAGAGATGTGGACCCCTCAAAATGCTAAGGACACATATTGGCAACAAGCTCAAGACTCTACATTTTCATTTTAGTGATCCAAGATCACATTGAGTCCATAGTAAAGCCAATACTATTAAAAGGGGATGAGGTGTTGCTTAATGGCTTAGTTGCTCAAAATGCTTAGTGATATGCTCCAAGACCCTCAGCCACTTTCTCATTACTACATATGTCCTCAACCTAAAAGTCAAACTCGGCTCCACCAATTTGATCTATCCGGCGCCACCGAGTTCATTTGACATAGCCACTGCCACAAAGATTCACCTATAGGGATCTCGGTCTCACCGAGATGGGACTGCAAACTACCTGTTTCCCTTCGTACCGTTTCGGTCTCACCGAAATGAGCGATCGGTCCCACCGAGTTCGCAATGCAAACTCCCTGTTTCCTTTTTGTAATGTTTTAGTCTCACAAAAATGAGTGAATCAGACCCAGCAAGTTTGCCTGACCAACTCTCTGTTTCCCTATTACTGAAGTCGGTCCCACGGAGTTCATGTGATCGGTCTCATCGAGATCAAGTTAAGCCCTAACCCTAGCACATCAGTCCCACCAAGTTGATCCTATCCGTCCCACCGAAAAGCCTAACGTTCACATTTTGAACTGAATCAGTCTGACCGAGTTTCACTATTCGGTCTCAGCGAGTTTGGGAATCTGTTTGTAACGGTTAGATTTTGTGTGGAGGCTATATATACCACTCCACCCATTCTTCATTCATGGGGAGAGCAACCAGAACATGCCTACACTTCCAGCATTCATTTTCTGAGAGAGAACCACTGACTCATGTGTTGATTCCAAGATATTCCATTCCAACCACAAGAATCTTGATCTCTAGCCTGCCCCAAGTTGCTTTCCACTCAAATTATCTTTCCACCATAGTGATACGTCCATTTTGCATCATGCTTTTATATCAATATGTATTGCATTATGGGCTGTTACATGTTATGTCACAATACTTATGCATATACTCTCTTCTTTTACGAGGTTTACATGAAGAGGGAGAATGCCGGTAGCTGGGATCCTGGGCTGGAAAAGGAGCAAATATTAGAGACCTATTATGCACAACTACAAAAGTCCTGAAACTCCATGAAAGTCATTTTTGGATTTAATAAAAAATACTTGGCAGAAGAAATACCAGAGGGGGGCCACCCACCATCCACGAGGGTGGGGGGCGCGCCCTACCCCCTGGGCGGCCATCTGTCAGGCCTCCGGTGCCCATCTTCTGCTATATGAAGTCTTTTACCCTGGAAAAATCATAAGCAATCTTTCGGGATGAAACTCCGCCGCCACGAGGCGGAACCTTGGCGGAACCAATCTAGGGCTCTAGCGGAGCTATTCTGCCGCGGAATCAACCCTCCGGGAGGGGGAAATCGTCACCATCGTCATCACCATCGATCCTCTCGTCAGGAGGGGGTCAATCCCCATCAACATCTTCACCAGCACCATCTCCTCTCAAAACCTAGTTCATCTCTTGTATCCAATCTTTGTCTCAAAACCTCAGATTGGTACCTGTGGGTTTCTAGTAGTGTTGATTACTCCTTGTAGCTGATGCTAGTTGGTTTATTCGGTGGAAGATCATATGTTCAGATCCTTAATGCATATTAATACCCCTATGATTATGAACATGAATATGCTTTGTGAGTAGTTACGTTTGTTCCTGAGGACATGGGAGAAGTCTTGCTATATGTAGTCATGTGAATTTGGTATTGTTTCGATATTTTGATGAGGACTATGTTGTCTCTCCTCTAGTGGTGTTATGTGAACGTAGACAACATGACACTTCACCATTGTTTAGGCCTAGAGGACGACATTGGGAAGTAATAACTAGATGATGGGTTGCTAGAGTGACAAAAGCTTAAACCCTAGTTTATGCGTTGCTTTGTAAGGGGCTGATTTGGATCCATATGTTTCATGCTATGGTTAGGTTTACCTTAATACTTCTCTTCTAGTTGTGGATTCTTGCAATAGAGGTTATCATAAGTGGGATGCCTGTCCAAGAAAGGGCAGTACCCAAGCACCGGTCCACCCACATATGAAATTATCAAAGTAACGAACGTGAATCTTATGAGCGTGATGAAAACTAGCTTGACGATAATTACCATGTGTCCTCGGGAGCGCTTTTCTCCATATAAGAACTTGTCCAGTCTTTTCCTTTGCTACAAAAAGGATTGGGCCACCTTGATGCACCTTATTTACTTTTTTTACTTGTTACCCATTACGAATTACCTTATCACAAAACTATCTGTTACCGATAATTTCAGGGCATGCAGAGAATACCTTACTGAAAACCGCTTGTCATTTCCTTCTGCTCCTCGTTGGGTTCGACACTCGTACTTATCAAGAGGACTACGATAGATCCCCTACACTTGTGGGTCATCACGTAGCCAAATCTATGAGAGAGAGTTGAGTGTTGGGGAGACTATCATTTGAAGCACAAGAGCAAGGAGTTCATCATCAGCACACCATCTATTACCTTTTGGCGAGTGGTGTCTCCTAGACTGGTTAGGTGTCACTTGGGAGCCTCCGTCAAAATTTTGGAGTTGAACCAAGGAGTTTGTAAGGGCAAGGTGATCGCCTACTTCGTGAAGGTCTACCAAAGTGAGGCAAGTCCTTCGTGGGCCATGGCCATGGTGGGATAGACAAGGTTGCTTCTTCGTGGACCCTTCATGGGTGGAGCCCTCCGTGGACTCGCGCAGCCGTTACCCTACGTGGGTTGAAGTCTCCATCAACGTGGATGTACGATAGCACCATATATTGGAACCACACCAAAAATCTCCGTGTCAACATTGCGTTTTCTCCCTGGAAACTCCCCCCCTTTACCTTCATATTTAATGATTTACATTCCGCTGCTATACTATTAGAATTGCATGTGTAGGTTGATTGCTTGACTAGTGCTAAGTTGCTAAAATCTGCGAAGAATTAAAATTGGGAAAAGGCTAGGTTTTTATTAAGTCAAGTAGTCTAATCACCCCCCCCCTCTAGACATACTTTCGATCCTACAGTAAGTTTGAGCATCACTTTGGGAATGTGAAATATGTTTCACCTAGGTACCCTTTAACAGTACGGGTTTTTCCTATGACTCAAAGAAGAAGAAAAGAAACTACGAAAACAAAAGTCTACAAGCTTCAGAGTCTTCACATTAATTTGTTCAAAGGTCGCACCAATTTCATCACCAAATTCTTCACTTGAAGAAATGCATTTTTGGGGGTCGTCTTCCATGTTTTAAACCAAATCTTTAGGGACTCTTCCCCCTGTGTATATTCAAAAACACATTTGTTTCTCAACCTATTTATCTTAAATACTCCAAAACCAGTAATGGCGCTTGATGGACTTATAGTAAAGCAGAACGTGTGTGATATACATCATAACCCAAAATGATTCATAGAGAGGAAACGTGTGTTAACATGCACGCAGTTGTCGCTTCCAAAGCATGTGTGATGTCAGACAATATCACAAATAGTGTGAGCAAACAAAATGTTTGTGATAGTCGCCTTATTGTACACACTTTACAATCATGAACTGTTTCTGATGTGACGATCTGATGTTTCGTAATCCTATCCGATACTCGTACAATGATTAGATAATCTTCTTAATTATATATCACATACAGTTGGGGAGAAGTGAATGCATGTGATTGTCTGCTTCACGCGTTCTATAATCATGAACTGCTTGTGATGGGGCACGCATCATAAATGTATAGAAGACCGACGGCGATGGTAATGCAAGCACAAGCGAGTAGCAAGGATGGAGTGTTTGGGACATTCAAGATATCACAAACAGTTGTTTGAAGACTTGTGTTTGGGATAGATGCCAACATCTCATACGCTTAGTTATGCAAAACGTATGCATTGCTACTCCCTATCCCCGACGGTTTCTGGCTCGTGTGGGAAGGACCCCCCTATCGCACACACTGACAAGGCAACGGTTTAAAATGTCATGGCGGAAAAGGGTAGAAATGTTGGAGATATGGCCTACATGCAATCATGTATGACAATATTTTCTATGTGTCTATGAATAAAGATAGTCTTGGACATTATCAATGATGTGTATCAACAAGTATGTGACTTGTTTGTGGGACTATGCATTCTATGATGACTGTCCTAAAAGGTCCCTAGTCGAAAGGGTTGTGTTGACGCGCAACCGACTAGACTAGCATATGACACGGGGGATGGCTCGGTCTCACTAGCCATGGAGCATTGGATACTAACCGGATAATATGGACTCGGAAAGATGTAGTCAGACTCAACATAGTCGGATCCGAGTCAAGATATAAGGTCCGAGTCGGGCAGACCCACCTATGAGACGCGGCGATATGTCATCTGTGAATCTCTAGTACAACTTACGTTCTATGTCCTAAGTCTTGAGCTGGAGCATGTACTCGAGATGGTGACAGACCTGCATTGGGCCGACCAAACACTACTCCATGACTACGCAGTTATAAAGGTAGGTTTCGGGCTTGGCCCGAACCATGCTGCAAGACATGATCGAGCAAGATGGGATTTGCCCCTCCGATCAGGAGAGGTATACTCTAGGCCCCTCGTGTGATCTGACCAAGATAAGCTTGGCCATGGGACAAGGTTTACGAGATAATCTAGTTTTTGGTTGGGCTAGCACAAGGATGAAAGACTCGCTTTGAGTCTGACAACATATATTGTGTGGCAAAGGGAATAGAAGTGTGACACGTTGTATAGGTTCCCCTAGCCAGTTTGCACAGTTTGCTAGAGGTCGCTACTGACTAAACATGTCGGATGTAATCTGACTCGCTTAAGGGAAGGAACATGTGAGTCTCCATCCTACTCCACGAGTCAAATGTAATACTACTCGGACTCGGATCCAGGCCGAACTGACTTTGGGCTTTAGGATCCGTGCGAGGCCCAATAGCTTGCAATTGATGCCTATATATAGTGGGTGTGCGGCACACTCATTTGGTTGATCGCTTCAGCACCGTCACTAGGGCTTTGGATGTGTTGCAACTAGCCACCTCCACTCGTCGCCGGTTGTGTGATCGGACCAAGCAGTACGCCGCCACACGATGTTCCTCCTGCACGCATGGATAACATTAGAGGCGGTGCACTTGCGCCGCTCTGGCAAACCTATTTGTGGGATCCGGTCAGCTACATGGGAGATCGACGAGGAGGAGACGACTCCGGAGACATGCTTCACCAACTCTACTTCCACTACACGGCACTGCACGTCTAGTGGTAACGATCTTTGATCCATCTCCCATAGCATGTTCTTGGTTGTTCTGCGTGTAGGAAAATTTTAATTTCAGTCGACAATCCTACTGTAGATGCCAAAAGTGGTATCAGTGCCTATGCTATAGGATTTGGATTCAGATCATATGCATATTAAATATGTGGAGGCGGTAGATGAGATCTATTGTCATTTATGAGATCGGCTATGTGCACAGTTGATGAGATCAAATGCATATGGGGATCGATGTGGCTATGTTTTCTCATGATCGGAATTGATGAGGTCATGACACAACCTATCCCTAATGGTCGGTATTCACTATCAGGGTTAACAGTGAAACGTAAATCCGAATCAGATTCCCGATTATCAATGAGATCGGTCAGATCAGAAAATTCGACATGGTCGGAGTACGGATGGGGTCTATGATTTCTGAAAACATCGGGCGCTACCCGCACCCGCAAGGGATGCTGCCTCTTCGAACCCCGCCCGCTAACCAGCTAGCGGGACCGCTGTGTGCGTAGCTCCTTGTATTTCATACACGATCACTTAAACTGGTAGAATGAGATTCTATGCATAAATTTGTTTTGCAGGTTTGATGTGAATAGTATGGCTCATATGTATGTGATGCATGTGTGTAAATTATACATGGCTTGCGTGTCATGTTTGTCAGCCGACAGGGAGCGAAAGTGTTGTCATTATAATGTATAACAACCTACGTGTCGGCTTGTAACTCTATGTAAAATTCATTACTAGTTAGATAATAGAGATCAGGTTGGTGGCTTGGCGTCCTGGCATGGCAAACAAGATGGAGTTCCTAGATGGTCATCAGAGTCGGAGCCGGCTTGGAAGAACATCCATGAAGTAGCCATATTATTTCACAATATATGTTTATTTGTGATTGTTATGCTTCTTGATTTCAATGCATGTTAAAATGGTAGAATGATCCCTCGTTAATATCAAGTGAATTTCCATCCCCGCTGTTGCACCTTCGCACGTCAAGTACGTCTAGTGGTGGGATCATAAAATTGGGGTTCTTCTATGTGTCCTTGAACTAAAGGGTTTGTGTCGGACACGGACATGCACTGCATCAGGTAACTTGATAAGGCTATCAAAATAGTTTTTTGCCTTGTGGCAAGGAAGGTTGGGAGCCGGGGTATCAGATACCTACCCGACTGACAGGAGTCATATAGAGATACAATTAGCAAGGAATTGCTTACCAGATAGGTATGTTGGCTAGCAGTGATGCTAAATCTCACTAGTCGCATGCAGTAGTCGGATCCTGAATCACTGAGAGTTTGGAGAGGGATGCCGACTTCAGTGGGAATATTTCTATTTAAGGCTTGAATTAATCTACATAAACCCATTGCTTAGTGATTGCATAGTTTCCTGATAGATCAATGGCACCACTTGCTCAACCCAACTTTGCACTGAAATCAATCTTCTAAGAGGATAAACTTAATGGAGCAAACTTTACCACCTGGTATAGAAATTTGAGAATTGTTCTCAAGCACCATACGAAGGAACATGTTCTAGAGGATCCACTTCCAGGGGCTAGGTCCGAAAGGGTCAATGTCTAGCATTCCTTGATGAATTGAAGCTGAAGGAAAGTGATCCACTGAGCCCGCATGTGATCAAGATGATCAGATACATGCAATCTTTGGATCATCTAGGCTTCTCACTCTTGGGTGAGCTGGCTACCGATGCAGTTATGGGTTCTCTTCTGCCTAGCTATGGTACGTTCACCTCAAACTATCATATGCACGGCATGTATAAGAAGCTCACTGAATTGCTTGGGATGCTAAACGTGGCAGAGCAGGATATTAAGAAAGGCATGCATCAAGTGTTGATGGTGCAGAACTCCGACAAATTCAAGAAGAGTTGGTCCAAGAAAAGGCTAAGGGAAAGGGCATGGAGAAGGTAATCTCCGTCGTTGCACCAAAGTCTAGACCAGACTTAGGGACCGTTCGCTATCATTGCAAGGAGATGGTCACTGGAAGAGGAACTGTAGCAAGTGGCTTGAAGAGCATGGCAAGAAGGCCGGAAATGCTTCTTCAGGCAAAGGTACACTTGTTACATATGTTATAGACATTTACCTTGCTGGCATACCTAGTAGCTCTTCGGTATTTTATGCCGGATAAGTTGTTCTTATTTGCAACTCGATGTAGGGGCTGCTAAGAACTAGGCATGTGGCACAAGGGTAGATTGACATGAGTGTCGGCAACAAAGCAAGAGTTGCTGTGTTGGAGATCGACATGATGTAGCTCCAACTTCTTTCCAGATTCATTTTCGAATTGAATAATTGTTATTACATTCCTACACTTAGTCGGTATATTATTTCTGCCACATGTTTGACGAGTCAGGGTTATGAATTCAATTTAAAGTACAATGGTTTTTCAATATCTTTGAATGGTATGTTCCATGTCTATGCACCCATTGTAGATGGGCTATTTATTTTGAATCTAGAAATGGAACCTATCTATAATATGGATGTGAAGAGGCATAAGCCTAATGAGATAAATCCGACATACTTCTGGCATTCACGGCTTGGACACATTAGTATAAAATGCATGAAGAAGCTCCATGATGATGGACTCCTACCTTCGTCCGAAATTGGGTCGTTCGAGACATCCGAATCATCCTTGCTCGGCAAGATGACTAAGTATCCTTTCGCAAAGAGTTGCGAGAGGGCGTCCGAGCTGTTGGAGCTTATACACAGTGATGTGTGTGCTCCAATGAGCACAACTGGTAGAGGTGGCTATCAGTACTTCGTGGCTTTTACCGACGACTTGAGTAGGTACGGATATATCGATTTGATGAGGCACAAGTCGGAAACTTTTGAATAGTTAAAGGAGATTCAGAATGAGGTTGAGAATCAACTCGATAAGACTACAAAATTTCTACGGTCAGATCATGGAGGTGAGGTCATGAGCCAGGAGTTTGATAATCATCTGAAAAGCCGAGGAATAGTACCTCAACTCACACCTCCGGGTATACCGCACAGGAATGGTGTGTTAGAACGGAGGAATCGTACCTTGTTAGGCATGGTTCGATCTATGATGAGAAAACCGGATTTACCCTTCTCATTCTAGGGATACGATCTAGAAACTGCAACTTTTACACTCAACAGAGTACCATCTAAATCCGTAGATAAAACATCACATGAGATGTGGACTGGGAGGAGTCCCAAATTGTCTTTTCTAAATATTTGGGCTTGTGAAGCATTTGTCGAGCAACTTATGTTAGACAAGTTTACACCCAAGTCGGACAAGTGCATATTGGTGGGATATCCGAGGGAAACCTTGGGATATAGCTTCTACAACCGCGAAGAGAACAAAGTTTTTGTTGCTCAAAACGGGGTTTTCCATGAGAAAGAGTTTCTGGGCTAGGAAGCCAATGGGAGGCAGGTGCAGCTCAAAGAAATTCGAAAACCAATTCGGGAGAACTCGGCTAATGATGTGATCATACCAGAGTCTGTCAAGGAACTCGTAGTGGAAGCAGCACCTGAACCACGAAGGTCGAAAGATTGCATTGAGTGCGTGATGTTTTGTTGCTAGAGAGTGAAGAGTCGGCCACGTATGCGGAAGCGATGGTGAGACCAGATTCTGAGGCCTGGCTAGAGGCCGTGAAATCCAGGTTAAAGTGCATGGATGAGAATCAGGTCTGGGACTTGGTTAATTCACCGCCTGGCGTAACAACAATTGGTTGCAAATTGGTGTTTAAGAAGGAAACCGATGTGGATGGAAATGTTCAGATCCACAAAGCTCAGCTTGTTGCTAAATGTTATGGGCAAGTTCATGGAATTGACTACGACAAGACTTACTCGACGGTAGCAATGCGGAAGTCTGTGAGGATCATACTAGCTATAGCTGCATATTTTGATTATGACATATGGCAGATGGATGTCAAAACGGCTTTCCTTTCACGGAAATTTAACCGAGGACGTGTATATGATACAACCCGAGGGTTTTGTCGATCCGACTAGTGCTAGTAAGGTATGCAAGCTCAATAGATCCATTTATGGGTTGAAGCAAGCATCTCGAAGCTGGAATATTTGTTTTGTCGAGGTCGTCGCTGGTCTTAGTTTCATCAAAAGCGAACAGGACGCATGTTTATACAAACAGTTGAGTGGGAGCTCGATAGTGTTTTTGATCTTGTATGTGGATGACATACAACTGATTCGAAATAATGTTTCGATGCCGAACTCGGTCAAGGAGTCATTGAATGGCAAGTTTTCAATGAAGGACCTCGGTGAAGCAGTTTACATATTGGGCATTAAGATCTATAGAGATAGATCGAGGACGCTACTTGGCTTCACTACTAGGAAAATGCTTATAAATAGAAGTTTACCGGTAGCGTTTATTTATAACCCCACGCTAGTAGTAGTTAGTAGTAGCGCTAGCTATGAAGAGCGCTATTAGTATCAGTTAGCAGCAGCGCAAGTTACCTAGCCCCATGCTACTGCTAAGTGTAACACACCACACCCCCTAGTCAAAAAATAGCAACAACGCATGTCGTCCAACCTGCTCTACTGCTAGTTTCGGATCTATAGCGCCTATTTATCTAAGCGCACTACTGCTAATTTTTCTATGTATAACATTGTACCAGTAGCATGTGTTTGTGGCCCGCGCTATAAGTAGTGCAACACTAGCCATAGATATTTTGCAAGCTGCCATAGTAGTAGCGCGTACAGGTGACCCGAGCTACTGCTATGCGTGCCAGCCACCTACCACCTTTCCCCATCTTCCTCCCCTCTCTTCTTCCCCCTTCCTTTCTCCCCCTTTCCTTGCACCTTGCTTGTTCCATTCAATGCTCCCCCTCCACCACCCCTCCATTAGAGCCCTCCCCCCCCCTCTTCTTTGCCCCTCCACCACCCCTCCATTAGAGGCCCCCTCCCTCCCTGTCATGGAATTAACACATCAGATGTCCTTAGTGTCAGGACTTAGTCGCGAGGCCAACACATCTATGTGGTAGCTTGAGAGGGGTTGAGCGGAATCGAGAGATGCAACACAAGACAGGGGTTTAGACAGCTTCGGGCCCCGGGAAACATCATCCGGTAAAAACTCTACATGCTGTTTGAGGCTAGATCTCATTATCATCACGAGGGAGTCGCCGTAAACATGCTCTCCTCTAGTTGTGTCTAGCCCTAGAGATTGTTTCTTGCTTCTCCCTCTTTTGGAAGCCCTGCCCCTCCTTATATATGTTGAAGGGGTGGGTTACACGTGGAGTCCAACTCGGACTTTAACTTAAACTTATTTTGACTTCCCTTCCTAGGCTTCTTAACGTCTGCCGGTTTAACAATGTCTGCCGGTTTAACATTGTCTGCCAGTTTAACATTGTCTGCCGGTTTAACACTCGCCGGTTTAACATTGTCTGCCGGTTTAACACTCACCAGTTTACCGTCTGCTTAGCCATCAGTCTTGACTCTCCGCCGGTTTACCACTTGCCGGTTTACCGTCTGTCTTAGCCATCTGCCGGTTTACCAAGTCCCAGCCGGTTTACGACTCCGGCCGGGTCATACCGCGGGGTATATCCCCGACATTAGCCCCCAGTTTAATTTGGATTCATCCATGTTAAACTGATCCTGATCATCCTTAAGTCCTTGTCCCTTCCTTCTTATAGAAAATCCGGTTTAACAGGCCAGCTTCATAATCAATTTGTTGACATTAGTTTGTCACAGAGAAATATTGTGAAGAATAACTTCTTTGACTCAATTCCCAATGACTTAACAAAAATAACGGTCCTTGAAATCCTCATCTGATCTTCAGCCGGTTTAAGAATGTAGAACTTGCCGGTTTATAAATATTGATAGCACCGGGTCATACTTGTAGTTAACATCCAGCTTGAAAATATACCTCTTATATGACTATCACTTGTAGCCCCCAAGTCTTAAGAAGGTAGCATAGCAACAGCTTAAGACTTGCTTCCATATAAATATCACAATCTTGAAGAAATCCAGGTTGTTCATCTCAATCACTAGTCAGAATTGAATATTCCACATATGTAGCCACCAAGTGCCGGGTTGTCATGCTTGCAGCAACCTGGGACTTGTAATTTCCTGATGCTCATAAAAACTTCAACCAGTGTAGCCCCCAAGGGCCGGGTCATTATGCAATAATGAGCACGGACTTTGTAAATATAATCTTGTAAACTTTAAACAGCAACGTGTAGCCCCCAAGGGCCGGCTCAGTAAGATAATATTGAGCTGGGACTTTGATGTATACTTTAATGAAAATAACATCATGTGATGTAACCCCCATCATGGGGCTTGAATTCACGTCCACAAGGTTAAGAGCCTTGTGCTTTACCAACTAAGCAGTGGACCCTTCAATATAATGAAATAAAAAGCTTTCTACCTTGAATTGTTTGACAGGAGCAATTGGTAGCCCCCAAGGGCCGGCTCATTATAATGTGATGAGTCGGGTCTTCAATAAGATGAACAAAGAATGACTTTGCATTAGCCCCCAAGTGTCATGGTGCATGCTTGCAGCGACATGAGACTTGCATATTTGATGTAATCTCAACTTAAATAATGTAGCCCCCAAGTGCCGGGTTGTAAGCCTGTAGCAACTCGGGACTATTCCTTCAATTGTAGAATAAATCATATCCATTGATAATATGATAGCCATTGCGCTAAAGCGACTTTGAAAACCTTGATAATAATACTGGTTATTGATAACCATAATAGAAATCCAGCCATGTTGGCTATTTGAATAATATACCCAATGATTTATAAGCACATAATTCCAATGGCGCAATCCAAATATATGCTGGCGACTTATAGTCCAAAGCCAGGCCGTGTCAATAAACACCGGATTATAAGTGATTATGTACTGACAACTTGTAGTTGAAAGTCAAGCCGGGTTAATGAACACCGGATTAATTTGATGACTGATAGTCATGCCGGGTCAATAGACACCGGTTCAACATAAAATTTATCAAACGAGAAAAATCTTGACAAAGGCAAATAAAACCGTGTAGTCGAGGCTTTTTGAGGGCTGCCAGACCCAAATTCGAGGCTTTTTGTGGGCTGCCAGGCCGCTGAGTTGAACCATTTAACAAAGCCTTTTAAGATGGACCTCCAACTAACCAATCACCGTTTTAACTTTGACAAGTGCAGGGTCTCAATGAGAGTAACTGTCAAACGTTCGGAGGGTCGTGCCAGGATGACCTAGATAGGAGTGTCTTACTTGATGAAGGCAGGTTAACCCGGGGTTTTAGGTAAATATACCAGGCTTCCAAGCCGTGGGTCGATACCCGGCTACAAGGGTCTATTCAAACTCCTTGGTATTTGACACAAGGAGCCCCCAAGTAATGTGATGAGCTGTGCTCATTGGGTGCCTATGTTTGAGTTGTGCGTAGCAACAAGACTCTATTTGGCCTCTTGGGTGTGAAGCTCCCAAGCTATGTTGTGGCGTGATAGCCGGTTCAACAGGTAGTACTCCGCTTTGTCAGCTGAAGCCCCCATGTAACCAATAATATGATAAGCCAATAAGGCAGGATACCCATGTTTGAACCGTGCATCATGGCAACAGGTCCTCTTCGGCAACCTATAACTTTTTGCAAGAGATAAATTCTTCTTGAACCGGGATTTTGAACCGGATATTGACAGCTTCAGAGATTTGTGGGAGATAGATTTCCCCTTGAACCGGATTGTTAACCGGAATCCTTTCTGCTGATTCGGAACTTCTTCATTGAACCAGGATTTTGTAGCTGTCATCTACTTTCTAAGCCGGAAATTTTCTGACGACCTTTAAATTTTTATCAATATAACAGTAGCCCTTGGGACCGTGTTATCTTTCCCTTCAACATCCTGGGGCACTTGAATTTGCTGAAACTGGCAAGACTTACTGAGTCATATCATCGTAGCTCCTGAGTCTTAGGATGACTCAAGGAGTTGTCTTGAGATTCTCCGTACTTGACCATAGCAGAAGGTATATATCATCGGTGTTAATAACGCGATGTAAATTCATAGAAGGTTGAGGTGACTGCGGCGGATTATAAATGATCCCGTATGAACCGTGACAACAACTCGGCCAATGGTTCCTTTCAACTGGTTGTTTGAAGCTAACCAAACTGTAATGACGGCAACTTGTGCGTATGTCCATTGAACCATCAAGCGCAGACAATGGCTGATGATAATTTGCCTCCAATTTGTTGGAAGAAAACTGGGCTACCCAAACTGTGACTTGCTCAAACAGCTCATGCAGACAGGTGCGGTTCGGTGTGTTGATGTAGACCAGACCGCGAGGGCGGAGATTTGCGCACGTCCATTGAACAACGAGCAAACGCGATCCCAACAAGTCGTTGTGGGCCAGATCGCAAGGGCGGCAGCTTGTGTGCATCCATTCATCATGTAATATGTCCCGGACTATCACCAGGCGGAATATTATCATCCCGTACTCCATACCCGTGATATAAACCACAATCATAATGAAGAATGATCCTGTATATAAAAATATACAAATCAAAGTAATTTGTTCTTTGATAGAAACAATATATGCTAATAAAATAAGTTTAGAGAGATATCACCTGATATGTTCGGATAAACAATGATCCGTATATATCGTCCTTGGATAATCTGCATCTTTCGTGATAACTGAACTGCCATCACTTTAGTCGATCCTCGACTCATAATAACCATGCGTGCATGCAAGGTGGTTTTAATAATGGAGTGATGATGCGGAGATGGAGCAAGTCATGGTGACAGCGGCGACTCGACGGCGTGGATCGATGGCGATGGAAGAACGACATGGTGGTACTGTGCCACGGAAACACGGCCGATGCATGCCGGTTTGGTGACTTGACAATTGCTCTCTGTCAAATGAACCGGACGCTGCTGAAAATGGATAAATACGTCTCCTCTGACTTTTTCATGCCATAGTGCTGCTTTGGCTTTTGACAGAAGAATTGATCTTCCAACACGTCTCCTTTGATTCCCTTGGAAATTGTGCCATGTTGAGAGGAGTAGTAATACTGGTTCTCTTGTTTTCAAGTGCCTAGGAGTATATAGTTGCTTTTGGCCTGCAAGTAGCCCCTGACCATCAAATCTTTTGCGTGAGCAGCAGCAAAAATTGACTGATGGACCTTGCTTCCGCCCCACTGTTGCTTTTGTCCTCTCGTGCATGTGCAGTAGATATTTCTTTATTTTCTTCATCATCAAGACATCCATGCAGATTGATAAACTAGTATTTCCAGCACACGGACGGAGCATGCAATGGTGCGAGCCGGCAGGAAACACAACCCCAACCAGCCGTACGACAAGCCGGCGGGAGGCACAGCAGCACCAGGCAACGCACAGGGGCCGAGGCAAACACCACCAGCAGCTTGAGGATAGCGCGCTCTCGAGGCCAGTCAACGCGGACGGTTCAGTGCCAGCGTGAGGTAAGTCGGCAGCGGCTTCGTAGAAGATGCCGGTGAGGCAGGTTATAGTTAAGCGGCAGCCGGAAGCAGGTCAGGCGCTTTGACGAGGGCGGCCGCGAGTTAAATCCATCATGGCAGCGGTTTAGCAGCAGAGACGGCGACTCAGAAGTGGAAGGTAGGCGGACCCGCGGAGGTGGCTCTGGGCGATTCAATGGTGGAGCAAGGCGGGTCACCACGACAGGGAACAAAAATCAAACGAAGGCTGCAGCGGGCGGGCGGTGGCGGCTGCTGGCGACTCAAGGCATCTTCAGCGAGACCGCTCAGCGTGATGCAGACCGCGGGATGGTAGCGGGGGCAGCAAGCCGGCTCGCAGGCGGGAGCACTGTCTCGGGGCCGCAACAGCGGGAGGTGCGGCAGCGGTAGGTTGCTGCGGCGAAGTGAGGCAGGACAGCCGACTCATGATGCGGTAGTAGCTCAGCGCTGGCAACGCTTAAAATAGGGGTGACACCTGCGGGGGCAGCGGCGGGAAGCGCTCGTCAACGCGAGTCGAACGCAGTGGCTCAAGGTAGGTGTGGCGATTTAGCGCAGCAGCGACGCATGGCTATGACTCGGGACAGACGGCCGCGTGATGCATGCTGAAGTGACTCGGGCCAGCTTGACCCAGTGGCGAGTTGTGGCGATGGGGCCGGTTCAACCCGGAGAAGAAGTAGAACCGTGGCCGGAGCAGAGGCTGGTGGTTTGAGTGACTTACGGCGACGGCGGCCCTGGCATGAGGTCGCGATCTTTTGAAACAGCGGAGGGCCGCGACGGTAGCTCCACGGAGCGGAGCCCTTGTGGCAAGGCGGATGCAGCTGGCGATAGTGGCTCGTGACTCGGACAGCCGCAGGGGGCATGATACCTTCAATGGTGGCTGGTTCAGAAGTGTGAAGGCCGTGGCATAACGGGTCGACTATGGCTGTCCTATCCCAGCAGCAGATTCGGGCGGCTTGAGGTCTCCGCAGCGGCAAGCCGGATCCTTGACGGCTTAACGTGAGGCAGGCCAAAGTGGCTCTGAAACGAGGCCGGGTTGGATCGCTGCAACGATGGCTTGGGGACGCGCTCCGGCGACCATGGCGGCGGCAACTCTCCAGAATAACTCGAGAACCGGATGGCGGATTAAGGCAAAGCCGAGTGTGCAGAGACCCACTCCTGTAACAGTTGAGGCGGACGGCGGAGTCTGGAGGTAAGTGCGAAGGTGAAAGCACGATGCGGCATAGCAGCACGGTGCACAGCCGGCCGGGGGCGCGTGGAAGCATAAACCGGCAGGCGCCCGTGGCTGGAATTTGAACCGGCAAGGCGAGCTGGGTGGTTTGATGCAAGGGTGCCGTGATAACCGCAGCAACAGTGGAACAAGTCCACGCCCATCTCAATCTCTAGCATGTTGACTTTGAGGTGTGATTGGGTGACTCAGAGCCGAGTTGCGGGCGGCAGCTGGAGCCACAACGGTTTAACGGGATAGCGGCGAGGCGAGCCGGCGGCATGGTTTGAAACTGAACCCATGGCCAGTGTTTGTTTCTGGGCTGCCACTGGCTATCTACATCCGAATCCACCTTCAGATCATGGAGTTGTTGTGCTGGTTAACTGATTTTTCCTTCCCAAAAAACAACAAGTCTCTTGGGACTTTCCTTTGTCGTGGAGCACTAATCGGAACTTCTTGCTCTTCCCTTTTCTTTGTCAATCCAATCCTAACTAGTCATAGATAACCCGTCTCTTCCTTTCGTCATGTGATGAATAGTAGCAAGAGTGACTTGTCCAATCTTCTCTCCGTGAATCGGTGAGTCTCGATATGGAAAACAATAGAAAATTTTGAGCAACAGCTTCGGGATTTTACCCTTAACAACAGCTGATGTTGACATAGTAGCAATCAGACCCGGGTGTTGATCTCTCAGCAACTTATAGCAGTGAATAGATCACAACTAAAGCGGTTCTTCATCCGAAAAACATTGCGAACCTCTGATCCCTAGGAGAGATCCCTCCAAGAACTCATCACCACCGTGCGCAGGCCCCATGGTGGGCGCCAACTATCGTGGAATTAACACGTCAGATTTCCTTGCACCTTGCTTGTTCCATTCAATGCTCCCCCTCCACCACCCCTCCATTAGAGCCCTCCCTCCCCCTCTTCTTTGCCCCTCCACCACCCCTCCATTAGAGGCCCCCTCCCTCCCTATCGTGGAATTAACACATCAGATGTCCTTAGTGTCAGGACTTAGTCGCGAGGCCAACACATCTATGTGGTAGCTTGAGAGGGGTTGAGCGGAATCGAGAGACGCAACACAAGACAGGGGTTTAGACAGCTTTGGGCCCCGGGAAACATCATCCGGTAAAAACCCTACATGCTGTTTGAGGCTAGATCTCATTATCATCACGACGGAGTCGCTGTAAATTGGCTCTCCTCTAGTTGTGTCTAGCCCTAGAGATTGTTTCTTGCTTGTCCCTCTTTTGGGAGCCCTTCCCCTCCTTATATATGTTGAAGGGGTGGGTTACATGTGGAGTCCAACTCGGACTTTAACTTAAACTTATTTTGACTTCCCTTCCTGGGCTTCTTAACGTCTGTCGGTTTAACATTGTCTGCCGGTTTAACATTGTCTGCCAGTTTAACATTGTCTGCCGGTTTAACACTCGCCGGTTTAACATTGTCTGCCATTTTAACACTCACCGGTTTACCGTCTGTCTTAGCCATCTGTCTTGACTCTCTGCTGGTTTACCACTTGCCGGTTTACCGTCTGTCTTAGCCATCTGCCGGTTTACCAAGTCCCAGCCGGTTTACGACTCCGGCCGGGTCATACCGCGGGGTATATCCCCGACATTCCCCCTCTTCTTTGCCCCTCCAGTAACCCTCCATTAGAGCCCCCTCCCTCCCCCTCTTCTTTTCCCTCCACCACCCCCCTTTTTCTTTGTGCCCTCCACCACCACCCTATCCATTAATGCCCTCCCTCCACCTCTTCTTTGCCCTCCCCCTTCCATTAATACATTCCCTCTTCTCTCCTTCTCCTCTCCCACTATCTCCCTAGCTCTCTCTATCCCTATCTTGCTAGCTAGTTAGAGCTATATATCTAGGGCTACTAAATAATTAAGAAGAAAGGTGCTCGATATCCCTCTCGACACATAGGTGATGAAAAAAAGTTTTTGTGTAGATAGGACAAATACTATATATATATGGGCGATATGAGAATATACCAAATTGTGTGTGGCATAATTTGAGTTGCCTACATTGTGTATTTGATGAAATAATGTGGGTGACATGAGTTGCCTATGTTTTGCCGAAATGTCGATTCAATTCCGTTTCAGCGAATTTCGGGCAAACTCAGTATATCCTATGTTTAGGGAAGGTCATGCCGAATTTTTGTATGAATTTGATCCATGCATGCATATATACGTGGTTATAATATTTGATCCATGCACAGGTGATCATGAAGGTCAATGGAAGGATGGTGGAAAGATACTGGCAATCCACTGCGGACGACATGTATGAAAAATACTGAAGGATGTTCTACGTCCAAGCCGAAAATGCAAAGGAATAGTCAGGCTCGACCCCTTTGAGGGTGGTACATTCAAGGCACACCTACTCATGCATGGTTTCATGCATGGCCATACTCGGTGGATAAGTGAAGATGATGATGAGGAGGAGGACGTCGACGGGGCAGGAAATAACGACATGGGGCCACCAGACGAAGAGATGACCGATTATGTGCTCGAAGAGGAAGACGGCCTTGGAAATGTCGATGGCGAAGAGGCAGTTCAAGGCGGAGAAGACGCAGACACGCCGCCGTCTTCATCGCTACTAAGTTCAGCCATGTGGGACCCGCATGTTCGAGACCTGCTTCACAAAAAGATGACTAGCGACAGAGCTACTTCTAGAGAGAAGGCCAAACTGGCGCAACTGGAGGTAGACTCGATGACTCCTTTGTATGATGGTTGCAATCCTGAGGTGACCCACTTAAGTTTCACACTAGAACTTCTAAAGACGAAGGCAAAAAACAAATGGACAGATGCAAGCCTAGATGAGCTTCTGAAGTATCTAAAGAAGGTTCTTCCCGTGGGAAGCCTTTGTCCTACTAGTGTCGAGGAGGCAAAGAAAATCGTGTGCCCTCTTGATCTGCCACACATTAGATATAACACATGCATCAATGATTGCATCATATACCGGAAGGAGCATGCAGAAAAAACATCTGTCCAAAGTGCAATGCTTCACAATATAAAAAGGCTGGAAAGAAAGCTCCACAGAAAGTTGTATGGTACTTTCCGATCACTCCGCCTCTACAACGGTATTTCGTAGATCCTAAGGAAGCAAAGCTTATGTGCTGGCATGCGGAGAGGGTGAAGCCAGATGACGGAGATGAGCCGAAGCTGAGACACCTCGCAGATGCTAGCCAGTGGAGAGCATTAAATGTTGAATTTGATTTTTTCCGCAAATGATCCAAGGAACATCGTGCTTGGCGGTAGTAGTGATGGCATGAATCCATTTGGCAACCATAACACCAATCATAGCACATGGCCCGTGTTTGTATGGATGTACAACCTCCCCCCGGTTGTGCATGAAGGAAAAATAGATACACATGGCTATGCTTATTCAAGGGCCAAGACAACAGGGAAATGATATAACTCTGTATCTTGGGTTACTGAAAAGAGGAGCTACATACCTTATGGAAAACGCCGGCCAAGACATGGGATGCAAGCAAAGGAGAGTATTTCTACATGAGAGCCGCGCTGATCACGATGGTGCAGGACTATCTCGGTTACGTCTATCTCTCCGGCCTGGTGTGCCACGGATATTGCGGATGCACGAGGTGCTTGGATGATACAAATTCTCTGCAGCTATCGAAAGATGGCGGGTCTTCAAAAATCATGTACAAGGGGCATCAAAGATGGCTCGACAAGGATGATCCATGGAGAAAGCATGGGGATCTATTCAATGGTAAGGCTGAGCATCGAGGTCCTCCACGTACGTGTAGCGGTGCAGAAATATATGAGTTATTGAAGAACTGGGAAGAGTGCCCCTCGCCAGGAAAGACGAAGAAAAAGATGCCGTAGCCCCTGCTAAAGGTATGGAAGACGAGATCTGTTTTCTGGGACTTGGAATACTAGCCCATACTCGTCACACCTCATAGCCTTGATCAAATTCATATCACAAAAAATATCCTTGAGAGTTTGGTTGGAAAATTGATGAACATGCCGGAGAGGACCAAGGATGGGCCAAAGGCAAGAAAAGACTTGGAATTTTTGAATATTGGGAAAGATCTCCAAATGCCCAGTAAAAGGTCGTCAGAGGAGACCAAGACGGAGACGGAGATGGAAGGTAGGGTCAAAAAAGTAAACAAGAGGGAAGAACAATATTCCCCCCCCCCCTCTTGCTTCACCTTAGATCCGAAGGAGGTCGATAAATTGTTCAAGTGGCTTGCTGGAATAAAAGTTAGTTCCGGATACTGTGGGAAGATAAGCAGATATCTGGACACTAAGAAAAAAAGGTTCAGTGGGATGAAGTCTCACGACTGTCATGTGATGATGATGCAGTTACTCCCGGTTGCACTTAGAGGGATTATGGACAAACATGTGTGTGAGACGCTTACTGACCTATGCCACTTTTTTGATACTATCTCTCGAAAGTAGATCAGTGTGAAGCAACTCCATAGGAAGAGATTGTTGTCATACTGAATGAGCTAGAGATGTACTTCCCACCCGCATTCTTTGATGTCATGGTGCATCTATATGTCCACATCGTGGACGACTGTCACGACCGGGTTTTCCGGGTAATAAATTTCCAGAAAAGACCGTCGTGCTCATAAGCCCCAGGATTACTGTTAGCTGATGAGGCTCCAACTTGATACAGAAACTCCAAGCAAAAATACAAATAAATATGTAGTACAAGACCATTCTGGCCCGTGAGTACAACAAATGGTTTCTAGTGGTTGATGGCGGAAGCGGGTTGTGAAACATCAGTGTCTATGGGACTCCATTTCCCACGGGAACAGCTGACCAGGTTAATTCCTATCTTCGCGAGGCTGCTATCTCCGTTGAGTGGGTTCCGGGGCTGGCATAGCGTCGTTCATCTCCGTGCAAGATAATCTGGCCAAGACAATAGCCAGGGACAAGCCAGTGAGTACTTTGAATGTACTCGCAAACATTATGAACACAGGTATAATATAAGCATGATGTGCTAAAAATATTTTATGCTCATGACGTCAGTCACAAAAGATAAATAAATCTCGGATGCGTGCAAGCAAGTTATTTATAAAATTTCAATAACAGAGTAGCATTTAAATTTATGAAATAAATAACAAGTAATGCCACAGTCGGGCGTCTGAGTGACACCACATAAAGGGCTTTAAAAGAAATGCCACAGTCGGGCGTCTCGGCGACGCCACATAAAGGGCTTTAAAAGAAATGCCACAGTCGGGCGTCTGGGCGACGCCACATAAAGGGCTTTAAAAGAAATGCCACAGTCGGGCGTCTGGGCGACGCCACATAAAGGGCTTTAAAAGAAATGCCACAGTCAGGCGTTTGGGCGACGCCACATAAATGGTTTTAAAAGAAATGCCACAGTCGGGCGTCTGGGCGACGCCACAAAAAGGGCTTTAAAAGAAATGCCACAGTCGGGCGTCTGGGCGACACCACATAAAGGGCTTTAAAAGAAATGCCGCAGTCGGGCGTCTGAGCGACACCACATAAAGGGCTTTAAAAGAAATGCCACAGTCGGGCGTCTGAGCGACACCACATAAAGGGCTTTAAAAGAAACAATCATAATGAATATCCCGGAGGTAGAACCATCCCAGAGATACTCGGTAATAACAATAATATCACGGGTAAGTCAACAATAATAATAATCATAAATATCACAAGTCACGAGTAGTAATTCCATTTTCTGGTTAACAGTTTCACCTCCGAAGACCGACACTAAGACCGACACCTGACCCATCCCAGACTGTAATCCTTAACCATGGACACGGCTATTCGAATAGGTTTATTCTCTGCAGAGGGTGTACTCTTTACCCACGAGTAACGGATTTCTCTAGTCCAGCAGGACTAATTCCGTCTACGGTCTTTTTGTTGAAAACACACCTAACTTGCACACACCAGCTTATCTCACACGTGTCTGGAATCACCCACGACACCTGTTAAGCAAACTCTAAGTGGGGAGGCTACAACCTCGCGTAGCATGGGATCAAATTTATATCGCGCGCTCTAAGGGGTGGCCTCCCCTCTCGGTCCCAACCGGAAACACCCATGCCCCCAGACCAGGTGGCCTGCCTACCAGCTACAACCGGTATCTTCCACCATGGCCTCTCTGTACGGTGTGTGCTGGAAAGAGGTTGACAACTTACTGAACCGTACTCTACTTGCTGTAGAGACGAGTGGTAGTACGAAACAAATATGGGGGTTACTGGAACAAGACTCGATCTACGGTCGACTCAGGAGGTTCAAGTATTCCCTGCATGATTAGCATGACGAATATATTTCATCCATCAGGGTCACCTCTCATATCGCCTTACCATGCCATACCAGACATAACCGTCCCGCCGGAGACCGGCGACAAACTCAAGCCTACCCAAGGCAGAGGTTTTTCCCGGGTTCCTGCCGGTATACATGCAAGGCATATGAGGGTGATTATCATCACAAGTGAATCCATTTCCAACAGCATGGGAATCAACAACATGCACCCATGCATATGATCATATCACATGAAATAACAAGTCCTTCGAAATGCGGTGGTGTTATAAATGTATCAACGATCACACCAACAATATTATGCCGGGTTCAGAATGTCAGGACCCCGACTCAATGCCACATAGATCTAGCATGTAACACTTCATATCACTTTGCGGCCTCACGCACGGTATTCCCACGGGTGTCGCCTTACCTTTACCCGGGACCGTTTGCGCCTTTTGGCACACGTATATGACAGTGTCGCTAGCATCCATATGATAAGGAGCCCGGGCTGACATGGCTAGTCGTAAACCCAAAGTGGCACAAACTTACAGGGACAGGCATTCATGACCCAGCATCGAACGTGTCGGTCATCAGCGAGTGAATCCAGGCTGTAGCACTGGGCTAGCAGGACTCCGATGAACCGGGCTGTAGCGGGCTAACAGGACTCCGGTATTCATCGCGTGGCATTTCCCCGAAGGGACAGACACAGGAACGAAGAAGGACACATGCCGGCCAGCCTAAGTGTTCCGGAGCAGTAGCAAGCTACCATGGCTCGGTGGAAACACTAGGAGACATTTCCCGGTAAGAGAGGCTACTAAAGGTAAACAACTAGATAGTCAGATCCCACACATACCAAGCATTTCAATAACATACACACAATATGCTCGATATGTGCAATACAACATGGCATCACAAAATGACTCTACGACTCAAGTAGTTTATTCAATAGGCTCCGAGGAGCGAGATATTACAAACATGGGTCTCATGACCCAACATTCAGAGCATACAAAACAAAGCACAAGCGGAAGCTACCATATCTGAGTACAGACATCTATAAATGAAAAAGGCTGAGAAGCCTGACTATCTACCAAATCCTGCCGAGGGCACAAGATCGTAGCTGAGGTAACAAGCTAAATGTCGAAGTCCACGCGGTACTACTAGCGAGACTGAAGTCTCTCTGCAAAAACATAATTAGGCAAACGTGAGTACAAATGTACCCAGCAAGACTTACATCAGATCTATCTACATATGCATCATTATCAACAAAGGGGATGGTGGAGTTTGACTGCAGCAAGCCAGCTTTGACTCGGTGGCTATCCTGAACTACGACTGCAAGTAACTCTTTTGAGGTGGCGCACACGAGTCCACATATTCACCATATCAATACACCACTATGGATCCGCTCCCGTCTCCCTACAAGAACGCCATCCATGGCACTCACGCTTATCTTGCATATTTTAGAGTATCCACTTTCACTTGTCTATGAACTGTATAAGGGGTCCACGTTTCCATATCCGAGGAATCCGGCTATTCGAATAGATAATGATAACCCTGCAGGGGTGTACTTCTTCACACACGCTCCCGCCACTTACCGCCCTGTACACGTCATGTACCTCGGCAACCTTCAAGCGGAAGCCGGGCGAGGGAGTCGGCCACGACCTGACTAACCGAACAAGTCTCTAGTCCAGGTTTATCGCCTATTCGGGTTCCATCCGCAAGGAGATCCGACCGGGGTGTCGCTTACGGCCCCAAACGATGTGTGCAGGGTTCCCAAGCCCACCAACCGGGTGCCACTTGGTACACCGGGCCACTGTGCCTAGTCTGTCCCAAGCCCACCTGTACCGGGTGCCACTTGGTAGACTACTAACACTACCTACAAACACCAGAAACTAGTTGCAACTCCTGGACAGAGATCATGTTGATTAATAAGTCGAGAGGGGCACTTAAGCATTCCAATGTGTGGTAGTAGCTGGTCATGGATCACAAACACAGAACTCAGTTCCTGAGGACGGCTGCAATGAGACAACCCACCATGTACTCCTACATGGCCTCTCACCGCTACCTTTACCAAATCGTGTTCACACACTTAGCTCACACACAGTAGGACATGTTCACACGCCTCTGATTCATCCTCGATGAATCAGACCTGACTCAACTCTAAGAAGTAGCAGGCATGACAAACAAGCATGAATGAGTAGGCACAACAGGGCTCAAACAACTCCTACTCATGCTAGTGGGTTTCATCTATTTACTGTGGAATGACAGGTCATGCAAAGGATAAAGGGGTTCAGCTACCGCAGCAAGTAACAGTTGAATCGATGTTGTCCTAATGCAGTAAAAGAGAGCAGGAGCGAGAGAGTGGGGTTTTATCGGAATGAACAAGGGGGTTTTGCTTGCCTGGCACTTCTGAAGATAACATTGAGTCTTCATCAGTGTCAACGATCACATCATCGGTATCGCGTCTATCGAGAGGGGACCAATACCGGCAACACAGAAGGGAACACAATCAATGCAATGCACAATATGATGCATGATCATGACATGGCAAAATGAATGTGTTTTGGCTAATGCAACTAGCAACAGATTAAATGAAGTTGGTTTGAATACAAGATTCAAATTCAAACTCCATATGTGATTAAATAAATGCCCTTTATATGATTTGTGCTAAACAGCAGCTATAAGTTGTTCTAACATGCATGAAAATGGTACAGATGGATTCCTTGAATTTTTCTGATAATTTTTCATATATAATTTATTTAATCTGGAGTTACTGTTGATTTTCTATGGATTTTAGAAGTTTATACAATTTTCTGGATTTTCTGATTTATTTTAAATCCAGAAAATCATTTAATGCGTCAGCATGACATCACCTTGACGTCATCAGGTCAACGGGGCAGATTCAGGTCAAACCTGACCAGTGGGGTCCACTGGTCAGTGACTGGGGCTGCTTAGTGCCGCTGACGGGTGGGCCCAGTCAACGGCCACGCCAGCACGGTCAAAACTGACGCGTGGGGCCACTGCAATTAGACTAAACTAAACAGAAAAAATACTAATCCTAATTAGGCGCAGGGGCCCACATGGCAGTGGCTCATAGGGTTATTAGCCCCTAACTAAGTGGCCACATCGGCCCGCCGGAGTTTGGCCGGCGGTGACCACAGAGCACGGCGGAGCACGCCGGACTTGCGCTAGGGGCATCGGATTCGCGCGCTGAGGGCACCGGGGCGTAGCCCGGGCTCTTGCGCATCCAGAGAGCCAAAGGGGAGGGGTTGGGGTGGCTCGAGCTCGCCGGGGTCGAGCTCGTGGCGGCGGCCGGCGTTCGGGAGCAATCGAGTATGGTGCTAGAGGGCACGGGAGGCAGAGCTACTGGTAGCTACAGGTTCGTGGAGGCGCGCTGAGCACACTGGTGTACTCGGGTGGGAGCTCCAGTGGCTCTGGCCACGACGGCGACGAGGCACGGCGGCGGCGAGCTTCGGCCGCGGCGGAGCTATGGCCTAGAGCTCGCAAACGCGAGGGGAGAGAGAGGGGTTCTGCACGGAGGCTCACCGCGGAGTTGTAGGGAGGGTTAGTGGGCTCGGGGGCGGCCGGAGTGCAGCGAATCGACGACGACGATCTCCGGTGGCCGAGGAGGGGAACGGCGACGTGGGCGGCGATGCAGGGCTTCCGGAGGGCCGTGGATCGGTGGGGAAGAAGAGAGG
Organism: Triticum aestivum; assembly: GCF_018294505.1. NCBI lineage: Eukaryota > Viridiplantae > Streptophyta > Magnoliopsida > Poales > Poaceae > Triticum > Triticum aestivum. Next base: position 331,114,913 of record NC_057804.1, on the reverse strand, counting down.
GTCGAGGCGGAGCTCGCAAGCACAGCGAGGGGTCGAGGGGGAGACGGTGGCCGCGGCGTTACGGTGGAGCGGCTGCGGCTGCGCTCGGCGAGTGAGAGAGAGCAGAGGGGAGGAGGGGGTGCAGAGAGAGAGAGAGAGAGGGGCGGTCAGGGGGGGGTGTCGTGGCTTCACCAGGGCGTCGAGGGGGAAGCGGCAAGCAGGAGGTGGCCGGGACGCGTGCCGACGCGTTGCGGCCACACACCCTCGTGCCCACTAGCACGAGGTTGAGGATGACTGGCACATGGGCCTGGTGGGCTGGCTTCTCTGCTGGGCCAGGTAAGTAACAGGTACCCCCTCCTTCTCTGTTTCTATTTTAATTGTTGTTTTCTATTTATTTCTATCTGTTTTGATTTAGTTCAAGCACTAAACCATTTTTGTTTCTTCCAATAATTTTTGCAGGGACTGAAAGTAATATTCTAGAGCCCCTCACAAAATATCAGAATTATTGAAGCATTAGAAATATATATAACATATATTTGCTCCAACTCAAATACAATATGTGTTAATTCAAAAATCCAGAATGGCCTAGAAATATGTGCATCATTTTTGGCAGAGGTTTTCACCTTTACCAGAAATCATGAACATTTTCAGAGGGCATTTTGGGTTCATTGGAAAAGATTTTATTTTGACCCTAGTTGAATTGATTTAATGCTAGGGTTTAGTCAATCCCCATCTCAGGTTTAAATGAAATTTAAACATGATGTAACACTCTAATGCATGCACTAGGCATTGTGAGAACTAGGGATGTGACAACTCACCCCCACTAAACAAGAATCTCGTCTCGAGATTCAAGCGTAGGGTAAGGTGAAAGGTAAACGCAACTAGTATAATCTCCACGATCCAGGGTGCACTTCAGTTGAACGTTGATTCAGTCACCATCATTGTCTTGAAGTCTTGCTCTGAGAAATCCTGTCAACATGACATGGAGGGAAGAAGGAGACTCTAGAAGGACTGATCTTTCGAAGATCGAACCACTCAGGATTAACTCACGGAATGAGACATAGGACCATCTCTCGGGTTGAGACATGAGTTACACATCAAGAGGGGTGGGAAGAGACGGATGACGAAGGTGCACTAGGTGGACAACAATTCCACACTTAAGAGGGTGGTAAACGATTGTCCACGTAGCGAGGAGTTAAGTTGACATGACACCATAACGATGCACCTTAGGGATGGTGACTCGTAGATATATATCCCTATTAAGTGGCAAAAAGAATTACCTTTGATATAGAGATCATTGCGACTCTCTATAACAGTCTAAGGCAAATCACAGCAATCAATTGGCGGGGGTCGGTAGGATGGCATACTCGGGCCAGAATGGATGATGTGGATTACCTTGTTGAAGACAACGTAATGGATGAATTTGCTTATCACCGGAAATGGAAGAGACCCATGGTAGAATGGCACATTGGCGGTGCAAGCTGGGAACAAAATGCAAATGCTGGGAATGATTCTGGTAACTGGGGAAGGACCCAACCATAGAGAGTGAATTCACTGTTTGAAAGGATCATAGCATTGCCGAGGAAACTGAGAGCAAACCCAGTTAGTGCTGATGATAACACCTAGCGCTTATGCGTGCTCTCAAGAACTTGAGCAATTCCATAATCATCAAGGTTTTACCAACATCCGTGTCAAGGATCCTGGCAACACAACATACCACCATGATGAACAACGATGGACGATGCAGATGCATAGGAAGATAACATCAACTCAGATTTCACCCTAGCGAGGCCAAGGAAACAAAATCTGGATGATCGACCGAGAGACATTTAGCACTCCGCTTCTAATGTTCTCCTTGATGTGCTAGCGTAATCCACCCATAGATATGGTTTGATAACTAAAACATCAAGTACAGGTCGGACTTCGGGAGCAATAGAATCCATAAGGAATAGTTACGGAGGTAAATCCTACGAAATCCTTATGGGTAGGTGGCCAACTTCCTCAAACAAGATACTACAATAATAGGTCTTCCGGCTGGGTGTGTTGGCCACGACATCCACTTTACCGGTTATCGAGGGACCAATATTATAGTTCTTGGGAAATATTCCAACCATCATATCTGCCTGAGACTCAGATCTGGTTGGTGTCAGGATATTTTAGACTCATCGAGTCTAGGAAGAAAAATGAAAGTTTGCAACACAAATCGACGAGATGACGTTGCGAGATTCTCAGGAAATGAACTACGATAGCAAGCTTCAAAACATGAGCTGGTTCTGCTACAACATGTGAACACGATGTCTAAGACAAGCATGACCACAAGTAGTCTTATAATAAACACTACCGAGTTCAAGAGGGGGAACCATCATTAATGACATCGAAGTCTCCACGCGTGGAAGTCCAAAGAGTTCACCTTGGACAGACTCCTTTATCTGTGAAGAACTCAATCAGTGGCTTGGTGTGCTAGGATATACATATGGAATGAAGATGATGTGTCTAACAGACCACAGAATTCTTCGCACATGCATGACTGACTTGGGATGATTCCAAAGGAGGCAAAACAAGCCTTCTCAAAATCATGGCGGCAACTTGCATCAAAATGCACGTGAATCAAAGGAAGTCACTCCTTTCATCAAACAAGTACTTCATGAGCTAGCATGAAGAAAATGCTTTCAAAAGTTTCCAACACTAACTTAATGTTCAATAACATCATGGAGGAGATAAGGATGTTTTCAATGGGCTCAACAACAACTCATCGGAATTTCCATATCACTGGACTTCCACCATCATGTGAACACGGTGATAGCATTGATCAGACCCAAAAGATATAATGGTGTATGCTCGAGGGATCAACCACGAGTAAGACAACATTACGAACATCGTTGGTTCTGACTTGATTTGACGATAGCCCACACTCAAATCAAAGGATTGATAAGACAATAGGTCCAGCAACTGATCACAGGGACCAATCGATGAAGATATCATCTTTCTTCAACACACACTACACAAGAATATCCCTTTGGAACGAACTAAGTCAGGCAAGCTTTTATCTTCCAACTCTCCAAGTTGTTGTCCAGCTTAACCAACTAGCTCAGGGATATCTAACACCGATTCTTGGAAAGAAGGTGGTTCATAAGAAACCAACTTGATCACGAGCTCAACACAGCGGTCAGGTGACAACCTGGTAATACTTCCGAGAAGATCTTCGGAAAATCACGAACCACCGATATGTTGCTAAACTCGAGAACAATCTTGCTTTTTGAGGCAAGACGATATGATCAATAAGCAAGGATTGGCACTATCCTAACTCACTGATCGGAGAGTGCACCAGAAATAAGGACTAGGTAGCACAATCAACCTTAGGGTGACGATTCAATAATCAACACGCTAAGAATGAGGTTATCGTCCATTTAACTACCAAGCAACAAAGTTGCTAGCAGTATTGATTTCACACGCCACGATCCACTTGTCGGCATTCCGGTTACAATAACACAGGAACCGAGGAATGAACAGTGATGGCAAGAAGTATCACTGTACCAAGAGTTCATAGGATGGTGTGCAATTCCTATAACAATCTCGATATAAAATATGTAATACTCCAAGGTAGAGCAGAACAAAAGCTGGATTAGCAATTTGATCTGCGGAGCACAACTTCTTTGACCCAATCCTGGATATGGATGAGGTACTGGAGTTTGTTTCTCCAAGTCATTCAGGACAGAATGGCTTGACGGACCACAAGGGTAATAGGCATCGATAAACGAACGCACGCATACTCTTGACTATCAATTGATAGACGAAGGTCAGTAGACAACTAAAAAGGGACAACTCAAAGGAACATATAACTTTCTGAGTTGTGGATACATGGGTTGGTATGCCGAACATAGTTCAACATAATTCTTTCGGATAGACATGCAGAAAGGTTGAGCTGGCAGAGTCACAATATAGCATGGAGAACTCATCAAGAATAATCCTGTTGTGATATTTCAGTTCAACGAGGAACTTCTGCCATAAGTAGTTCATGGTATTTGGAAGAAGAAGATACCATGGACTTCAAGGACTATCACAAAGGTTACTAATATCCTAAGGGAGCTAGCAATTACTATCATCATGAAGTAAGTAGAGTGAACCTCGGGTTCAAAACCCAAGGAGTAGAATACCTACTACTAAGTAGCATCACGGGATGCTTTCGAGAATGATGGCCAGAATCATCACACTGGGAACACAAATCATAGCTAAATTACTAGATGATCCCCTAAGACACCTAGGGTCATAATATTATCTCCAACATATACGCCGAGGTAACAAAGTACCTCAACTCACCGATTAGTGTGGTTAATCTGGCCCAAAGGAACATCGGAACGGGAGGAAGGGATTTTGCAAATGCTTCAGACTATTTAGAAACCTGGGATGACTCGGACAGCATAACGGCTGTAAATGCTCAGAAAAGATTTGAGACATTCACAAAAATGGTGGCATAACCACTCAGAAGCACAATATCAAGGTCTCGAGATCAACAATAATCATACAAAAGTAGTAGGAACTGAAACGAGGCTTAAGTCCAACAATCTATAAGTCTACGGATTAGTAACACGTGATCCTGATGGAAAGAAGAGATAGCCTAGTTCTTAATCCCCGTAGAGGAGAAGATGATGACTCAGATCAGAAGGCCATGAGGTATAAGGAGTAAAAAGAGCCTTACGTTCCATCCCACAATCAATTCCCTTATATAACTAAAGAATTTCTAGACTCAACTTCGACCAGTATGGCTTGGTAATCCTACAGGCAGTCAAGCTCTGATACCAACGCTGTCAGGACCCCGACTCAATGCCACATAGATCTAGCATGTAACACTTCATATCACTTTGCGGCCTCACGCACGGTATTCCCACGGGTGTCGCCTTACCTTTACCCGGGACCGTTTGCGCCTTTTGGCACACGTATATGACATTGTCGCTAGCATCCATATGATAAGGAGCCCGGGCTGACATGGCTAGTCATAAACCCAAAGTGGCACAAACTTACAGGGACAGGCATTCATGACCCAGCATCGAACGTGTCGGTCATCAGCGAGTGAATCCAGGCTGTAGCACTGGGCTAGCAGGACTCCGGTGAACCGGGCTGTAGCGGGCTAACAGGACTCCGGTATTCATCGCGTGACATTTCCCCGAAGGGACAGACACAGGAACGAAGAAGGACACATGCCGACCAGCCTAAGTGTTCCGGAGCAGTAGCAAGCTACCATGGCTCGGTGGAAACACTAGGAGACATTTCCCGGTAAGAGAGGCTACTAAAGGTAAACAACTAGATAGTCAGATCCCACACATACCAAGCATTTCAATAACATACACACAATATGCTCGATATGTGCAATACAACATGGCATCACAAAATGACTCTACGACTCAAGTAGTTTATTCAATAGGCTCCGAGGAGCGAGATATTACAAACATGGGTCTCATGACCCAACATTCAGAGCATACAAAACAAAGCACAAGCGGAAGCTACCATATCTGAGTATAGACATCTATAAATGAAAAAGGCTGAGAAGCCTGACTATCTACCAAATCCTGCCGAGGGCACAAGATCGTAGCTGAGGTAACAAGCTAAACGTCGAAGTCCACGCGGTACTACTAGCGAGACTGAAGTCTCTCTGCAAAAACATAATTAGGAAAACGTGAGTACAAATGTACCCAGCAAGACTTACATCAGATCTATCTACATATGCATCATTATCAACAAAGGGGATGGTGGAGTTTGACTGCAGCAAGCCAGCTTTGACTCGGTGGCTATCCTGAACTACGACTGCAAGTAACTCTTTTGAGGTGGCGCACACGAGTCCACATATTCACCATATCAATACACCACTATGGATCCGCTCCCGTCTCCCTACGAGAACGCCATCCATGGCACTCATGCTTATCTTGCGTATTTTAGAGTATCCACTTTCACTTGTCTATGAACTGTATAAGGGGTCCACGTTTCCATATCCGAGGAATCCGGCTATTCGAATAGATAATGATAACCCTGCAGGGGTGTACTTCTTCACACACGCTCCCGCCACTTACCGCCCTGTACACGTCATGTACCTCGGCAACCTTCAAGCGGAAGCCGGGCGAGGGAGTCGGCCACGACCTGACTAACTGAACAAGTCTCTAGTCCAGGTTTATCGCCTATTCGGGTTCCATCCGCAAGGAGATCCGGCCGGGGTGTCGCTTACGGCCCCAAACGATGTGTGCAGGGTTCCCAAGCCCACCAACCGGGTGCCACTTGGTACACCGGGCCACTGTGCCTAGTCTGTCCCAAGCCCACCTGTACCGGGTGCCACTTGGTAGACTACTAACACTACCTACAAACACCAGAAACTAGTTGCAACTCCTGGACAGAGATCATGTTGATTAATAAGTCGAGAGGGGCACTTAAGCATTCCAATGTGTGGTAGTAGCTGGTCATGGATCACAAACACAGAACTCAGTTCCTGAGGACGGCTGCAATGAGACAACCCACCATGTACTCCTACATGGCCTCTCACCGCTACCTTTACCAAATCGTGTTCACACACTTAGCTCACACACAGTAGGACATGTTCACACGCCTCTGATTCATCCTCGATGAATCAGACCTGACTCAACTCTAAGCAGTAGCAGGCATGACAAACAAGCATGAATGAGTAGGCACAACAGGGCTCAAACAACTCCTACTCATGCTAGTGGGTTTCATCTATTTACTGTGGAATGACAGGTCATGCAAAGGATAAAGGGGTTCAGCTACCGCAGCAAGTAACAGTTGAATCGATGTTGTCCTAATGCAGTAAAAGAGAGCAGGAGCGAGAGAGTGGGGTTTTATCGGAATGAACAAGGGGGTTTTGCTTGCCTGGCACTTCTGAAGATAACATTGAGTCTTGATCAGTGTCAACGATCACATCATCGGTATCGCGTCTATCGAGAGGGGACCAATACCGGCAACACAGAAGGGAACACAATCAATGCAATGCACAATATGATGCATGATCATGACATGGCAAAATGAATGTGTTTTGGCTAATGCAACTAGCAACAGATTAAATGAAGTTGGTTTGAATACAAGATTCAAATTCAAACTCCATATGTGATTAAATAAATGCCCTTTATATGATTTGTGCTAAACAGCAGCTATAAGTTGTTCTAACATGCATGAAAATGGTACAGATGGATTCCTTGAATTTTTCTGATAATTTTTCATATATAATTTATTTAATTTGGAGTTACGGTTGATTTTCTATGAATTTTAGAAGTTTATACAATTTTCTGGATTTTCTGATTTATTTTAAATCCAGAAAATCATTTAATGCGTCAGCATGACATCACCTTGACGTCATCAGGTCAACGGGGCAGATTCAGGTCAAACCTGACCAGTGGGGTCCACTGGTCAGTGACTGGGGCTGCTTAGTGCCGCTGACGGGTGGGCCCAGTCAACGGCCACGCCAGCACGGTCAAAACTGACGCGTGGGGCCACTGCAATTAGACTAAACTAAACAGAAAAAATACTAATCCTAATTAGGCACAGGGGCCCACATGGCAGTGGCTCATAGGGTGATTAGCCCCTAACTAAGTGGCCACATCGGCCCGCCGGAGTTTGGCCGGCGGTGACCACAGAGCACGGCGGAGCACGCCGGACTTGCGCTAGGGGCATCGGATTCGCGCGCTGAGGTCACCGGGGCGTAGCCCGGGCTCTTGCGCATCCAGAGAGACAAAGGGGAGGGGTTGGGGTGGTTCGAGCTCGCCGGGGTCGAGCTCGTGGCGGCGGCCGGCGTTCGGGAGCAGTCGAGTATGGTGCTAGAGGGCACGGGAGGCGGAGCTACTGGTAGCTGCAGGTTCGTGGAGGCGCGCTGAGCACACTGGTGTACTCGGGTGGGAGCTCCAGTGGCTCTGGCCACGACGGCGACGAGGCACGGCGGCGGCGAGCTTCGGCCGCGGCGGAGCTATGGCCTAGAGCTCGCAAACGCGAGGGGAGAGAGAGGGGTTCTGCATGGAGGCTCACCGCGGAGCTGTAGGGAGGGTTAGTGGGCTCGAGGGCGGCCGGAGTGTAGCGAATCGACGGCGACGATCTCCGGTGGCCGAGGAGGGGAACGGCGACATAGGCGGCGATGCAGGGCTTCCGGAGGGCTGTGGATCGGTGGGGAGGAAGAGAGGGTCGAGGCGGAGCTCGCAAGCACAGCGAGGGGTCGAGGGGGAGACGGTGGCCGCGGCGTTACGGTGGAGCGGCTGCGGCTGCGCTCGGCGAGTGAGAGAGAGCAGAGGGGAGGAGGGGGTGCAGAGAGAGAGAGAGGGGCGGTCAGGGGGGGTGTCGTGGCTTCACCAGGGCGTCGAGGGGGAAGCGGCAAGCAGGAGGTGGCCGGGACGCGTGCCGGCGCGTTGCGGCCACACACCCTCGTGCCCACTGGCACGAGGTTGAGGATGACTGGCACATGGGCCTGGTGGGCTGGCTTCTCTGCTGGGCCAGGTAAGTAACAGGTACCCCCTCCTTCTCTGTTTCTATTTTAATTGTTGTTTTCTATTTATTTCTATCTGTTTTGATTTAGTTCAAGCACTAAACCATTTTTGTTTCTTCCAATAATTTTTGCAGGGACTGAAAGTAATATTCTAGAGCCCCTCACAAAATATCAGAATTATTGAAGCATTAGAAATATATATAACATATATTTGCTCCAACTCAAATACAATATGTGTTAATTCAAAAATCCAGAATGGCCTAGAAATATGTGCATCATTTTTGGCAGAGGTTTTCACCTTTACCAGAAATCATGAACATTTTCAGAGGGCATTTTGGGTTCATTGGAAAAGATTTTATTTTGACCCTAGTTGAATTGATTTAATGCTAGGGTTTAGTCAATCCCCATCTCAGGTTTAAATGAAATTTAAACATGATGTAACACTCTAATGCATGCACTAGGCATTGTCAGAACTAGGGATGTGACACAGAATGCTTGCCTTCAATGTGGAAAGGCAGGGTGCACTCCAAAACTTTTGAAAGCTTCTTCTCTCTCCCAAAATCCTATTTAAAAATATATTTGAATTAATACATATTTCAAAAACAGAACCAAAAAGTTGTTTGAATTTTTTTTAAATAAATCTTAAAATAAACTAGACCAAATTTAAGGAAGGTAGGAAAAAGAATCAACTCATTTGGACTTATATTTAAAAAGTTATAGCTAGTCAAAGATTTGGTCAAATCTGTTATTTAAATTAAAACAGAAAATAAAACGATTCAGACGAGATTACGCTTTCGGTACAGAGGAGGCGTACTTGAGGCTTTACGCCTTCACTTAACCACGCGGGCAGCGCGGGGTGTCACTGACAGTGGGCCTGCCTGGCCCAGTGGTCAGGTTTGACCAGTCGCCGCGCGTCGTCTCCCTCCTCTGCCCGAGAGGAGCGGGGCTCCGGCGATCGTCGCCGGTGTTTGGCTGCTCCTCGCGGGCTCCAGAGGGTAGGGATGGATCCGCACGGCTGGGGCGGTTCTCCCGGTGGTCATGGGGTTGTCGGAGGTGGAGGGTACCGCCGGCGGCGAGCTCCGCGGCGGAGGGAAGCTTCTGTGGCAAAGTGATTTGGTGGCGGTGATGGCTCCCGATCAAAATTAAGTAGGGGGTTGGGTTCACAGGGGAATGAGGAAGTTCCTGGCGAAGAGAACGAAGAGGGGGAGGTACTGGAGGTGCCGGATTGGCCGGGGCGGTGGCGGCGGCAGGAGTTGCCGGAGACGAGGAAGGAGGCCTCCCCGGGTCGAATGCGAGGCAGGGGAGCGCCATGGGGGTAGCATAAGGTCGCCTGCGTGCTTAGAGGGGCTCGGGGTGTCCATTTATAAGCGAGGCAAGGCGGTTCCGCGGCGGCCGTGGATAAACTTCCGGCGAACCGACGTTCTGTAGCTAGGGCGACGTGGCGGTGATGAGGGCTAGCAGACACGCTTGCGGATGAGCTCGCACTACTCCAGGGGCCAGATGGCGAGCGGGGAAGGCTTGGGCGGCGCTGAACGGCGCAGGGCTATCGGGCGGCGGCGGCGGCTAGCGCTTGGCCTGCCAGGCACGGCGGGGGCTGCTTGGCGCGTTGCTGCGAGGAGGGGAGCGCGTGGCGTGATGCTGCAGAGCGGGCCGAAGCTGTGGGGCCAGCGTGTCGGCTCGTGTGCGCGGAATGCAATATGCGCGCTCTGGGCGCGCCCAGCGCACGCACACCAGATGTTTGACACAATGCCGCGGCATGCTATAGGTCGCAGGTGAGGATGGGGTTTACCAGATCGAGGTTAGGAGCAACGGGGAGTCTAGTGGACATGCTAGTCTGATCAAAGGTGCAAGTTTACAGTGCAATGCCAAAACTTATGTCAAAACTGATCATGCTCTCCAGGTGTTTGACAAAATGCCAATGGCACCTAGGCATGTCTTGGAGTGGCCAAAAACTCCAGATGGGGGTCTCTTTAGATGCAAGAGAGAGTGGTGTGGTTATTTGGACAAAAGGGGAAACTTGTTAGTGTAACTTTTACAAAACTTCAATTCTGGATAGGAAATAAATGACATTATTTCATGAACCAAAAATGACCCAAAAGGTGCATGCTCCTGAACTTAAGGGTTTAACATGGGGGACTACAAGTAGGAGAAATGATCAAGGGTTAAAGAGCAAGTAAAAACATGGTTGCTGTACAAACCATCAAGTTGGTCCAGAATGAAAATGAGGTTGATTCACTCAAATTTTTCAAAGAACATAAATAGGTTCTTGCACAAAGTGAAATAATAGGCTCCTACTGACCTCCCCTAATTTTGGAAGAAGTTTTAAAGAAATATTTAAATAGGTTGTAGTGCAAAATGCACTCTGGACCAGAGAAGAAAAATTGAGTGTAGAGCTCAAAATATTTCATGAATGAAATATATTTTTGCATAAAAGTGATTTAAAAACATCTCATGACATCTCCAAATTTTTGTGGGAATTTTAAGTGAATTTATCAAATGGTTGTAGTTCAAAAAGAGCTCCAAATTTTAAAACAAGTCATTTAATGAATAAAGGTCAGGGTGAAATAATTTTATAAATAAATCTACTGATTGAGGGATGTTTTTAAATGAGAGGGAAAATAAGTCCAATATGCTTTGGAAGGATCCACTTGGGAAAAACTCCTTAATATTAAAAGAAAAGTTTTGAAATCAACAGATATATTCTTGCAGGCAAAAATTTTAAATTCTTGGCAAAATTTTAATAACTAAAACCTGGTTAAATTTTTGGGGTGTTACAATACTAACCCCCTTAAAAAAAATCTCGCCCTCAAGATTTGCTAAAAGTGGTATTAAGAAAATAATTACGCAATGACGATGTGGCTACAGTGAGAGGGCAATAAGTAGTGAAAAACCACAGTGTGAAAAACTGGGGCTGCGCGGAAAAGTCTACGGTTCGGGACAAAAACGGGTGATTTCTACGCTGGATATAAATTTAGGATAACTCCTAAATTTAGATATACGCTGGTTGTACCCGGGAGCACAGTGCTCTCTCTGGCCGACAGGTGGACCCGGGGTCCACTGTCAGTCTCCTCTTCTTCTCCCTCTGGCCCTTTCTTCCTCCTCTCTCTCCCGCGCGCTTTCTCCACCAGCGACGCCTAGTGTGCAGGGCATTTAGGTCGTACCGTGGTAGTGCGCGGCGTGCTAGCTGCCGGTGCAGCGTGCACTCACCTCGTGGGCCAGCGTGCTGTCGGCACTGCTCGCGGATTCGACTCCGAACATCGGCGATCGGCGACGGCGGCGTTGGTGGACTTCGCCCACCGTACACCGAGCTCGAGCTATAAAAACGGCCGGGGTGACTCTCTCTTCTTCCTCACATCTGGCCTCACTTCTCCTCCTCCTTCTTTCTCCATTACTGCTTACAGAAACTCGAGTGAGGCTCTAATGGCGGAGGCGATGCCGGACTGGTGTGTGATCCTGATATGCGGAGGGCTGGCGACACTGCTAGGGCTCTCTGTGCTCCTGTGCGCGATGATCTTCGACGAGTATCGCGACGCTGCGGCTCGGGTGCTGGCTCTCCGCGGTGGTGGTGATCATGAAGAGTAGATGGAGTGTGCCGGGTGCTAACTGTCGTTAGGGGGGGTGATTAGCTGGATGTAACGCCGTTGCAAAGTTTTGCAAACAGTGTATGTGTCTGAATGATTATGGTTGTGAGTCTGCTGTGGGGTGCTGTGTGAAATTAATCCGCGTCGTGAGAAGGGGCAGGTGTAGCAACTCAGGGAAAAGAAATCTCGCTCCAGGATTTCGCGAGGGAAAAACAGTTAATTTAAAGGAGCATAAACCACAACAAAAACTACACACATTAGTAGAAGCCAAATAATTGACTTGCCATACAAACTCAGGGTATCACGCATAAGTCACATACATAAATAAATGCTGCAAGGAACAAATACAATAGTGACATCTAAAATGAAAACGGTAACTGGACGGGGTCCTGATAAAATGTCTCTGGTAAAGGAATACACTCCTCTTCTATTGGAGGAAGTGGATTGACCAGTCGATGTATGCATCTCTCCGGGTCGGGTCTCAGTGGTCTGCCGATGGCAATCTGAGGATTTAAATCTGCGAGGCTCTGGAGATAATCCATCACTCGCTGGTTCAAATGCTCTTGAGCAATGATGTACTGGATAAGGTTGTCCAGAACTGGGTCTCTCTCAATACGTCCACCGGGAAAAGATGTTACTTCTCCGGGTGCTGCACGACTCGGAAAGTAATAATACCCTCGTTCGCGGGCATAGGGTACTGCGGATCGAAGACGAGCAATCGCTTCTTTCGTAGCAGCTTCTATGGCCAAGTGTGGGGTTGGCATAGATTTCCCCACGAAGGAAACTTCTATTGGATCTTGGTTGGGGTCTACAGGAGGAATGTGTACTGCTGCCCAATATTCCGAGGTGGATGGGGTGATCCTTGATTTGAACAGCTCGTACTGGGGTGGCTGGGTAGAACCCATGGTACTGCGGGTAAAATCCCACAATATTTTGACAAAGCTACCTGGAGTTGCATCTGGGGTTCTCAGATGAATGGTGGGGTTCGGCATCACAGGAAAAAGCGTGAGTGGTGTGCACAAAGTGAGGGTTGCTGGGTAAGGTCACAAGGTGGCCTTTATATAGCAATGGAGCCGGATCGTTTTACCGTGGTGAAAGGTAAAAATTTGCCACCTTAGCTCCAAAGGCCGGGTCAGTGTCAGAGATACACATATCTCATAAAAAACGCGTTACTGTGGTTGTCGTTGGGTTGGTTTTGGTAGTTGTGCCCAGAAAAATATGCAGCTATGCGCTGACCAAATATGCAAGGCTACTATTAAGACAGAGGCACAACGACAGGCTGCGTTAATATACACGGTCGCGTGATTACAAAGCAAGGATACATTGAAACTTGGTGCTACTCATACGGCTTAGTCTACCTCGTTTATGTCTAAACGGGCGTGCCTGGTGGATGTCGAGGCTTCTCCACGTGTCTCTCTGCCGGGATTAGTCGGAGATGGCGGAGGAACTGCAGGGTCGGGGTAGTGATGATGACCATCGCGGGGATTGTTGGCCACAACCCCGTTGGAGTGTGCTCCCAATATGCGACGAAGCACTTCTGGGGTTATCGCAGCACCTTGGCGGATGGCTAGGGCAGATCTCGGGGTCTCGATCGGTTGTCCAAACAGCACGACTGGGTTGTCGGTGTTGGGCTCATTTTCTCCTCTCGCCGGGGCTCGACGAACCAGCTCTCCACGAGCTGCGATTAGATCAATAGTGATCTGGTCGAACAGTGCCTCCAGTGCACTTACATAGCGCACTAGGTGCAACAATGCGGGGTCCGTCTCATGATCTCCGTTGGCAACTTGGGGTGGTCTACCATATCCTTCACGTCTGGGGTAGTAGTGGAACGAGCGACAGTTAACTCTGGGCGACAAGTGCCTGAGATGAACTATAGCCTCTCGAGCGGCTAGCTGGATGGCTTGTGGCTCAAAGGATGTTTCTCTTCCGGTGAACCGGTAGGGACGCTCGGGTGCTAGACTCCTACCGTAAATGTGCACAGTGGCCCAGAACTGGCGGTCTTCACCGCTCATGGGTCCTTGATACACAACATATTCTGGTGGCTCCTCTAATGCGTAGGCACGACGGGTGAGGTTTGCGAGGATGGTCACAAAACCTCCAAGGTTGGTTGCTGTGGTTTCGTTGTGCACTATAGGTACAGGCATTGTGGCTCGGTTTGGGGTAGCGGCTGTGTTGTGCTGGTTTGGTGTTAGTGCACCCTTTTTATAGGAAAAAGGGGACGGAATCTTCCTTCGAACGCTTGCGAGAAAGGACTATTTAGGGGCCGGTCACTAGCACATGAGTGACAGGTTAGGTTGATAGGTTGGGCACCGACTGCCAAAAGTGTTGGGTCACTGTGTGGCTATCTTGCACGAGAAGCTTGGCTGAGGTTTGGTTAAGGTCTGGCGGGTTGGTTTGCCTAAGTTTATTGACCTGGCTAAGATAGGATTAGGCAATGGTCAGCCTGGCTCTGATACCAAGTCTGTCACGACCGGGTTTTCCGGGTAATAAATTTCCAGAAAAGACCGTCGTGCTCATCAGCCCCAGGATTACTGTTAGCTGATGAGGCTCCAACTTGATACAGAAATTCCAAGCAAAATACAAAAATATGTAGTACAAGACCATTCTGGCCCGTGAGTACAACAAATGGTTTCTAGTGGTTGATGGCGGAAGCGGGTTGTGAAACATTAGTGTCTATGGGACTCCATTTCCCACGGGAACAGCTGACCAGGTTAATTCCTATCTTCGCGAGGCTGCTATCTCCGTTGAGTGGGTTCGGGGCTGGCATCGCGTCGCTCCTCTCCGTGCAAGAAAATCTGGCCAAGACAATAGCCAGGGACAAGCCAGTGAGTACTTTGAATGTACTCACAAACATTATGAACACAGGTATAATATAACAATGATGTGCTGAAAATATTTTATGCTCATGACGTCAGTCACAAAAGATAAATAAATCTCGGATGCGTGCAAGCAAGTTATTTATAAAATTTCAATAACAGAGTAGTATTAAAATTTATGAAATAAATAACAAGCAATGCCACAGTCGGGCGTCTGAGCGACACCACATAAAGGGCTTTAAAAGAAATGCCACAGTCGGGCGTCTGAGCGACGCCACATAAAGGGCTTTAAAAGAAATGCCATAGTCGGGCGTCTGGGCGACGCCACATAAAGGGCTTTAAAAGAAATGCCACAGTCGGGCGTCTGGGCGACGCCACATAAAGGGCTTTAAAAGAAATGCCACAGTCGGGCGTCTGGGCGACGCCACATAAAGGGCTTTAAAAGAAATGCCACAGTCGGGCGTCTGGGCGACGCCACAAAAAGGGCTTTAAAAGAAATGCCACAGTCGGGCGTCTGGGCGACGCCACATAAAGGGCTTTAAAAGAAATGCCACAGTCGGGCGTCTGAGCGACAGCACATAAAGGGCTTTAAAAGAAATGCCGCAGTCGGGCATCTGAGCGACACCACATAAAGGGCTTTAAAAGAAATGCCACAGTCGGGCGTCTGAGCGACACCACATAAAGGGCTTTAAAAGAAACAATCATAATGAATATCCCAGAGGTAGAACCATCCCAGAGATACTCGGTAATAACAATAATATCACGGGTTAGTCAACAATAATAATAATCATAGATATCACAAGTCACGAGTAGTAATTCCATTTTCTGGTTAACAGTTTCACCTCCGAAGACCGACACTAAGACCGACACCTGACCCATCCCAGACTGTAATCCTTAACCATGGACACGGCTATTCGAATAGGTTTATTCTCTGCAGAGGGTGTACTCTTTACCCACGAGTAACGGATTTCTTTAGTCCAGCGGGACTAATTCCGTCTACGGTCTTTTTGTTGAAAACACACCTAACTTGCACACACCAGCTTATCTCACACGTGTCTGGAATCACCCACGACACCTGTTAAGCAAACTCTAAGTGGGGAGGCTACAACCTCGCGTAGCATGGGATCAAATTTATATCGCGCGCTCTAAGGGGTGGCCTCCCCTCTCGGTCCCAACCGGAAACACCCATGCCCCCGGACCAGGTGGCCTGCCTACCAGCTACAACCGGTATCTTCCACCATGGCCTCTCTGTACGGTGTGTGCTGGAAAGAGGTTGACAACTTACTGAACCGTACTCTACTTGCTGTAGAGACGAGTGGTAGTACGAAACAAGTATGGGGGTTACTGGAACAAGACTCGATCTACGGTCGACTCAGGAGGTTCAAGTATTCCCTGCATGATTAGCATGAACGAATATATTTCATCCATCAGAGTCACCTCTCATATCGCCTTACCATGCCATACCAGACATAACCGTCCCGACGGAGACCGGCGACAAACTCAAGCCTACCCAAGGCAGAGGTTTTCCCGGGTTCCTGCCGGTATGCATGCAAGGCATATGAGGGTGATTATCATCACAAGTGATCCATTTCCAACAGCATGGAAATCAACAACATGCACCCATGCATATGATCATATCACATGAAATAACAAGTCCTTCGAAATGCGGTGGTGTTATAAATGCATCAACGATCACACCAAAATATTATGCCGGGTTCAGAATGCTTGCCTTCAATGTGTGGAAAGGCAGGGTGCTCTCCAAACTTTTGAAAGCTTCTTCTCTCTCCCCAAAATCCTATTTAAAAATATATTTGAATTAACACATATTTCAAAAACAGAACCAAAAAGTTGTTTGAAATTTTTTTAAATAAATCTTAAAATAAACTAGACCAAATTTAAGGAAGGTAGGAAAAAGAATCAACTCATTTGGACTTATATTTAAAAAGTTATAGCCAGTCAAAGATTTGGTCAAATCTGTTATTTAAATTAAAACAGAAGATAAAACGATTCAGACGAGATTACGCTTTCGGTACAGAGGAGGCGTACTTGAGGCTTTACGCCTCCACTTAACCACGCGGGCGGCGCGGGGTGTCACTGACAGTGGGCCTGCCTGGCCCACTGGTCAGGTTTGACCAGTCGCCGCGCGTCGTCTCCCTCCTCTGCCCGAGCGGAGCGGGGCTCCGGCGATCGTCGCCGGCGTTTGGCTGCTCCTCGCGGGCTCCAGAGGGTAGGGATGGATCCGCACGGCTGGGGCGGTTCTCCCGGTGGTCGTGGGGTTGTCGGAGGTGGAGGGTATCACCGGCGGCGAGCTCCACGGCGGAGGGAAGCTTTTGTGGCAAAGTGATTTGGTGGCGGTGATGGCTCCCGATCAAAATTAAGTAGGGGGTTGGGTTCACAGGGGAATGAGGAAGTTCCTGGCGAAGAGAACGGAGAGGGGGAGGTACTGGAGGTGCCGGATTGGCCGGGGCGATGGCGGCGGCAGGAGTTGCCGGAGACGAGGAAGGAGGCCTCCCCGGGTCGAATGCGAGGCAGGGGAGCGCCATGGGGGTAGCATAAGGTCGCCTGCGTGCTCAGAGGGGCTCGGGGTGTACATTTATAAGCGAGGCAAGGCGGTTCCGCAGAGGCCGTGGATAATCTTCCTGCGAACCGACGTTCTGTAGCTAGGGCGACGTGGCGGTGATGAGGGCTAGCAGACACGCTTGCGGATGAGCTCGCACTACTCCAGGGGCCAGATGGCGAGCGGGGAAGGCTTGGGCGGCACTGAACAGCGCAGGGCTGTCGGGCGGCGGCGGCGGCTAGCGCTTGGCCTGCCAGGCGCGGCGGGGGCTGCTTGGCGCATTGCTGCGAGGAGGGGAGCGCGTGGCGTGATGCTGCAGAGCGGGCCGAAGCCGTGGGGCCAGCGTGTCGGCTCGTGTGCGCGGCATGCAATATGCGCGCTCTGGGCGCGCCCAGCGCACGCACACCAGATGTTTGACACAATGCCGCGGCATGCTATAGGTCGCAGGTGAGGATGGGGTTTACCAGATCGAGGTTAGGAGCAACGGGGAGTCTAGTGGACATGCTAGTCTGATCAAAGGTGCAAGTTTACAGTGCAATGCCAAAACTTCATGTCAAAACTGATCATGCTCTCCAGGTGTTTGACAAAATGCCAATGGCACCTAGGCATGTCTTGGAGTGGCCAAAAACTCCAGATGGGGGTCTCTTTAGATGCAAGAGAGAGTGGTGTGGTTATTTGGACAAAAGGGGAAACTTGTTAGTGCAAGTTTTACAAAACTTCAATTCTGGACAGGAAATAAATGACATTATTTCATGAAC
Source organism: Triticum aestivum (assembly GCF_018294505.1). Lineage (NCBI taxonomy): Eukaryota > Viridiplantae > Streptophyta > Magnoliopsida > Poales > Poaceae > Triticum > Triticum aestivum. The sequence continues at coordinate 331,096,758 of NC_057804.1, read as the reverse complement.
CAAAAATGACCCAAAAGGTGCATGCTCCTGAACTTAAGGGTTTAACATGGGGGACTACAAGTAGGAGAAATGATCAAGGGTTAAAGAGCAAGTAAAAACATGGTTGCTGTACAAACCATCAAGTTGGTCCAGAATGAAAATGAGGTTGATTCACTCAAATTTTTCAAAGAACATAAATAGGTTCTTGCACAAAGTGAAATAATAGGCTCCTACTGACCTCCCCTAATTTTGGAAGAAGTTTTAAAGAAATATTTAAATAGGTTGTAGTGCAAAATGCACTCTGGACCAGAGAAGAAAAATTGAGTGTAGAGCTCAAAATATTTCATGAATGAAATATTTTTTTGCATAAAAGTGATTTAAAAACATCTCATGACATCTCCAAATTTTTGTGGGAATTTTCAGTGAATTTATCAAATGGTTGTAGTTCAAAAAGAGCTCCAAATTTTAAAACAAGTCATTTAATGAATAAAGCTCAGGGTGAAATAATTTTATAAATAAATCTACTGATTGAGGGATGTTTTTAAATGAGAGGGAAAATAAGTCCAATATGCTTTGGAAGGATCCACTTTGGAAAAACTCCTTGATATTAAAAGAAAAGTTTTGAAATCAACAGATATATTCTTGCAGGCAAAAATTTTAAATTCTTGGCAAAATTTTAATAACTAAAACCTGGTTAAAATTTTGGGGTGTTACAATACTAACCCCCTTAAAAAAAATCTCGCCCTCGAGATTTGCTAAAAGTGGTATTAAGAAAATAATTACGCAATGACGATGTGGCTACAGTGAGAGGGCAATAAGTGGTGAAAAACCACAGTGTGAAAAACTGGGGCTGAGCGGAAAAGTCTACGGTTCGGGACAAAAACGGGTGATTTCTACGCTGGATATAAATTTAGGATAACTCCTAAATTTAGATATACGCTGGTTGTACCCGAGAGCACAGTGCTCTCTCTGGCCGACAGGTGGACCCGGGGTCCACTGTCAGTCTCCTCTTCTTCTCCCTCTGGCCCTTTCTTCCTCCTCTCTCTCCCGCGCGCTTTCTCCACCAGCGACGCCTAGTGTGCAGGGCATTTAGGCCGTACCGTGGTAGTGCGCGGCGTGCTAGCTGCCGGTGCAGCGTGCACTCACCTCGCGGGCCAGCGCGCTGTCGGCACTGCTCGCGGATTCGACTCCGAACACCGGCGATCGGCGACGAGCGGCGTTGGTGGACTTCGCCCACCGTACACCGAGCTCGAGCTATAAAAACGGCCGGGGTGACTCTCTCTTCTTCCTCACATCTGGCCTCACTTCTCCTCCTCCTTCTTTCTCCATTACTGCTTACAGAAACTCGGGTGAGGCTCTAATGGCGGAGGCGATGCCGGACTGGTGTGTGATCCTGATATGCGGAGGGCTGGCGACACTGCTGGGCTCTCTGTGCTCCTGTGCGCGATGATCTTCGACGAGTATCGCGACGCTGCGGCTCGGGTGTTGGCTCTCCGCGGTGGTGGTGATCATGAAGAGTAGATGGAGTGTGCCGGGTGCTAACTGTCGTTAGGGGGGTGATTAGCTGGATGTAACGCCGTTGCAAAGTTTTGCAAACAGTGTATGTGTCCGAATGATTATGGTTGTGAGTCTGCTGTGTGGTGCTGTGTGAAATTAATCCGCGTCGTGAGAAGGGCAGGTGTAGCAACTCAGGGAAAAGAAATCTCACTCCAGGATTTTCGCGAGGGAAAAACAGTTAATTTAAAGGAGCATAAACCACAACAAAAACTACACACATTAGTAGAAGCCAAATAATTGACTTGCCGTACAAACTCAGGGTATCACGCATAAGTCACATACATAAATAAATGCTGCAAGGAACAAATACAATAGTGACGTCTAAAATGAAAACGGTAACTGGACGGGGTCCTGATAAAATGTCTCTGGTAAAGGAATACACTCCTCTTCTATCGGAGGCAGTGGATTGACCAGTCGATGTATGCATCTCTCCGGGTCGGGTCTCAGTGGTCTGCCGATGGCAATCTGAGGATTTAAATCTGCGAGGCTCTGGAGATAATCCATCACTCGCTGGTTCAAATGCTCTTGAGCAATGATGTACTGGATAAGGTTGGCCAAAACTGGGTCTCTCTCAATACGTCCACCGGGAAAAGATGTTACTTCTCCGGGTGCTGCACGACTCGGAAAGTAATAATATCCTCGTTCGCGGGCATAGGGTACTGCGGATCGAAGACGAGCAATCGCTTCTTTCGCAGCAGCTTCTATGGCCAAGTGTGGGGTTGGCATAGATTTCCCCATGAAGGAAACTTCTATTGGATCTTGGTTGGGGTCTACAGGAGGAATGTGTACTGCTGCCCAATATTCCGAGGTGGATGGGGTGATCCTTGATTTGAACAGCTCGTACTGGGGTGGCTGGGTAGAACCCATGGTACTGCGGGTAAAATCCCACAATATTTTGACAAAGCTACCTGGAGTTGCATCTGGGGTTCTCAGATGAATGGTGGGGTTCGGCATGAAAGGAAAAAGCGTGAGTGGTGTGCACAAAGTGAGGGTTGCTGGGTAAGGTCACAAGGTGGCCTTTATATAGCAATGGAGCCGGATCGTTTTACCGTGGTGAAAGGTAAAAATTTGCCAGCTTAGCTCCAAAGGTCGGGTCAGTGTCAGAGATACACATATCTCATAAAAAACGCGTTACTGTGGTTGTCGTTGGGTTGGTTTTGGTAGTTGTGCCCAGAAAAATATGCAGCTATGCGCTGACCAAATATGCAAGGCTACTATTAAGACAGAGGCACAACGACAGGCTGCGTTAATATACACGGTCGCATGATTACAAAGCGAGGATACATTGAAACTTGGTGCTACTCATACGGCTTAGTCTACCTCGTTTATGTCTAAACGGGCGTGCCTGGTGGATGTCGAGGCTTCTCCACGTGTCTCTCTGCCGGGATTAGTCGGAGATGGCGGAGGAACTGCAGGGTCGGGGTAGTGATGATGACCATCGCGGGGATTGTTGGCCACAACCCCGTTGGAGTGTGCTCCCAATATGCGACGAAGCACTTCTGGGGTTATCGCAGCACCTTGGCCGATGGCTAGGGCAGATCTCGGGGTCTCGATCGGTTGTCCAAACAGCACAACTGGGTTGTCGGTGTTGGGCTCATTTTCTCCTCTCGCCGGGGCTCGACGAACCAGCTCTCCACGAGCTGCGATTAGATCAATAGTGATCTGGTCGAACAGTGCCTCCAGTGCACTTACATAGCGCACTAGGTGCAACAATGCGGGGTCCGTATCATGATCTCCGTTGGCAACTTGGGGTGGTCTACCATATCCTTCATGTCTGGGGTAGTAGTGGAACGAGCGACAGTTAACTCTGGGCGACAAGTGCCTGAGATGAACTATAGCCTCTCGAGCGGCTAGCTGGACGGCTTGTGGCTCAAAGGATGTTGTTCTTCCGGTGAACCGGTAGGGACGCTCGGGTGCTAGACTCCTACCGTAAATGTGCACAGTGGCCCAGAACTGGCGGTCTTCACCGCTCATGGGTCCTTGATACACAACATATTCTGGTGGCTCCTCTAATGCGTAGGCACGACGGGTGAGGTTTGCGAGGATGGTCACAAAACCTCCAAGGTTGGTTGCTGTGGTTTCGTTGTGCACTATAGGTCCAGGCATTGTGGCTCGGTTTGGGGTAGCGGCTGTGTTGTGCTGGTTTGGTGTTAGTGCGCCCTTTTTATAGGAAAAAGGGGACAGAATCTTCCTTCGAACGCTTGCGAGAAAGGACTATTTAGGGGCCGGTCACTGGCGCATGAGTGACAGGTTAGGTTGATAGGTTGGGCACCGACTGCCAAAAGTGTTGGGTCACTGTGTGGCTATCTTGCACGAGAAGCTTGGCTGGGGTTTGGTTAAGGTCTGGTGGGTTGGTTTGCCTAAGTTTATTGACCTGGCTAAGATAGGATTAGCCAATGGTCAGCCTGGCTCTGATACCAAGTCCTGTCACGACCGGGTTTTCCGGGTAATAAATTTCCAGAAAAGACCGTCGTGCTCATCAGCCCCAGGATTACTGTTAGCTGATGAGGCTCCAACTTGATACAGAAATTCCAAGCAAAAATACAAATAATATGTAGTACAAGACCATTCTGGCCTGTGAGTACAACAAATGGTTTCTAGTGGTTGATGGCGGAAGCGGGTTGTGAAACATCAGTGTCTATGGGACTCCATTTCCCACGGGAACAGCTGACCAGGTTAATTCCTATCTTCGCGAGGCTGCTATCTCCATTGAGTGGGTTCCGGGGCTGGCATCGCGTCGCTTCATCTCCGTGCAAGAAAATCTGGCCAAGACAATAGCCAGGGACAAGCCAGTGAGTACTTTGAATGTACTCGCAAACATTATGAACACATGTATAATATAACCATGATGTGCTAAAAATATTTTATGCTCATGACGTCAGTCACAAAAGATAAATAAATCTCGGATGCGTGCAAGCAAGTTATTTATAAAATTTCAATAACAGAGTAGCATTTAAATTTATGAAATAAATAACAAGTAATGCCACAGTCGGGCGTCTGAGCGACACCACATAAAGGGCTTTAAAAGAAATGCCACAGTCGGGCGTCTGGGCGACGCCACATAAAGGGCTTTAAAAGAAATGCCACAGTCGGGCGTCTGGGCGACGCCACATAAAGGGCTTTAAAAGAAATGCCACAGTCGGGCGTCTGGGCGACGCCACATAAAGGGCTTTAAAAGAAATGCCACAGTCGGGTGTCTGGGCGACGCCACATAAAGGGCTTTAAAAGAAATGCCACAGTCGGGCGTCTGGGCGACGCCACAAAAAGGGCTTTAAAAGAAATGCCACAGTCGGGCGTCTGGGCGACGCCACATAAAGGGCTTTGAAAGAAATGCCACAGTCGGGCGTCTGAGCGACAGCACATAAAGGGCTTTAAAAGAAATGCCGCAGTCGGGCATCTGAGAGACACCACATAAAGGGCTTTAAAAGAAATGCCACAGTCGGGCGTCTGAGCGACACCACATAAAGGGCTTTAAAAGAAACAATCATAATGAATATCCCAGAGGTAGAACCATCCCAGAGATACTCGGTAATAACAATAATATCACGGGTTAGTCAACAATAATAATAATCATAGATATCACAAGTCACGAGTAGTAATTCCATTTTCTGGTTAACAGTTTCACCTCCGAAGACCGACACTAAGACCGACACCTGACCCATCCCAGACTGTAATCCTTAACCATGGACACGACTATTCGAATAGGTTTATTCTCTGCAGAGGGTGTATTCTTTACCCACGAGTAACGGATTTCTCTAGTCCAGCAGGACTAATTCCATCTACGGTCTTTTTGTTGAAAACACACCTAACTTGCACACCCCAGCTTATCTCACACGTGTCTGGAATCACCCACGACACCTGTTAAGCAAACTCTAAGTGGGGAGGCTACAACCTCGCGTAGCATGGGATCAAATTTATATCGCACGCTCTAAGGGGTGGCCTCCCCTCTCGGTCCCAACCGGAAACACCCATGCCCCCGGACCAGGTGGCCTGCCTACCAGCTACAACCGGTATCTTCCACCATGGCCTCTCTGTACGGTGTGTGCTGGAAAGAGGTTGACAACTTACTGAACCGTACTCTACTTGCTGTAGAGACAAGTGGTAGTACGAAACAAATATGGGGGTTACTGGAACAAGACTCGATCTACGGTCGACTCAGGAGGTTCAAGTATTCCCTGCATGATTAGCATGACGAATATATTTCATCCATTAGGGTCACCTCTCATATCGCCTTACCATGCCATACCAGACATAACCGTCCCGCCGGAGACCGGCGACAAACTCAAGCCTACCCAAGGCAGAGGTTTTTCCCGGGTTCCTGCCGGTATACATGCAAGGCATATGAGGGTGATTATCATCACAAGTGAATCCATTTCCAACAGCATGGGAATCAACAACATGCACCCATGCATATGATCATATCACATGAAATAACAAGTCCTTCGAAATGCGGTGGTGTTATAAATGTATCAACGATCACACCAACAATATTATGCCGGGTTCAGAATGCTTGCGTTCAATGTGGAAAGGCAGGGTGCACTCCAAAACTTTTGAAAGCTTCTTCTCTCTCCCAAAATCCTATTTAAAAATATATTTGAATTAACACATATTTCAAAAACAGAACCAAAAAGTTGTTTGAATTTTTTTTAAATAAATCTTAAAATAAACTAGACCAAATTTAAGGAAGGTAGGAAAAAGAATCGACTCATTTGGACTTATATTTAAAAAGTTATAGCCAGTCAAAGATTTGGTCAAATCTATTATTTAAATTAAAACAGAAAATAAAACGATTCAGACGAGCTTACGCTTTTGGTACAGAGGAGGCGTACTTGAGGCTTTACGCCTCCACTTAACCACGCGGGCGGCGCGGGGTGTCACTAACAGTGGGCCTGCCTGGCCCACTGGTCAGGTTTGACCAGTCGCCGCGCGTCGTCTCCCTCCTCTGCCCGAGCGGAGCGGGGCTCCGGCGATTGTTGCCGGCGTTTGGCTGCACCTCGCGGGCTCCAGAGGGTAGGGATGGATCCGCACGGCTGGGGCGGTTTTCCCGGTGGTCGTGGGGTTGTCGGAGGTGGAGGGTATCACCGGCGGCGAGCTCCGCGGCGGAGGGAAGCTTCTGTGGCAAAGTGATTTGGTGGCGGCGATGGCTCCCGATCAAAATTAAGTAGGGGGTTGGGTTCACACGGGAATGAGGAAGTTCCTGGCGAAGAGAACGGAGAGGGGGAGGTACTGGAGGTGCCGGATTGGCCGGGGCGGTGGCGGCGGCAGGAGTTGCCGGAGACGAGGAAGGAGGCCTCCCCGGGTCGAATGCGAGGCAGGGGAGCGCCATGGGGGTAGCATAAGGTCGCCTGCGTGCTCAGAGGGGCTCGGGGTGTCCATTTATAAGTGAGGCAAGGCGGTTCCGCGGCGGCCGTGGATAAACTTCCGGCGAACCGACGTTCTGTAGCTAGGGCGACGTGGCGGTGACGAGGGCTAGCAGACACGCTTGCATATGAGCTCGCACTGCTCCAGGGGCCAGATGGCGAGCGGAGAAGGCTTGGGCGGCGCTGAACGGCGCAGGGCTGTCGGGCGGCGGTGGCGGCTAGCGCTTGGCCTGCCGGGCGCGGCGGGGGCTGCTTGGCGCGTTGTTGCGAGGAAGGGAGCGCGTGGCGTGGTGCTGCAGAGCGGGCCGAAGCCGTGGGGCCAGCGTGTCGGCTCGTGTGCGCGGCATGCAATATGCGCGCTCTGGGCGCGCCCAGCGCACGCACACCAGATGTTCGACACAATGTCATGGCATGCTATAGGTCGCAGGTGAGGATGGGGTTTACCAGATCGAGGTTAGGAGCAACGGGGAGTCTAGTGGACATGCTAGTCTGATCAAATGTGCAAGTTTACAGTGCAATGCCAAAACTTATGTCAAAACTGATCATGCTCTCCAGGTGTTTGACAAAATGCCAATGGCACCTAGGCATGTCTTGGAGTGGCCAAAAACTCCAGATGGGGGTCTCTTTAGATGCAAGAGAGAGTGGTGTGGTTATTTGGACAAAAGGGGAAACTTGTTAGTGTAACTTTTACAAAACTTAAATTCTGGACAGGAAATAAATGACATTATTTCATGAACCAAAAATGACCCAAAAGGTGCATGCTCCTGAACTTAAGGGTTTAACATGGGGGACTACAAGTAGGAGAAATGATCAAGGGTTAAAGAGCAAGTAAAAACATGGTTGCTGTACAAACCATCAAGTTGGTCCAGAATGAAAATGAGGTTGATTCACTCAAATTTTTCAAAGAACATAAATAGGTTCTTGCACAAAGTGAAATAATAGGCTCCTACTGACCTCCCCTAATTTTGGAAGAAGTTTTAAAGAAATATTTAAATAGGTTGTAGTGCAAAATGCACTCTGGACCAGAGAAGAAAAATTGAGTGTAGAGCTCAAAATATTTCATGAATGAAATATATTTTTGCATAAAAGTGATTTCAAAACATCTCATGACATCTCCAAATTTTTGTGGGAATTTTAAGTGAATTTATCAAATGGTTGTAGTTCAAAAAGAGCTCCAAATTTTAAAACAAGTCATTTAATGAATAAAGCTCAGGGTGAAATAATTTTATAAATAAATCTACTGATTGAGGGACGTTTTTAAATGAGAGGGAAAATAAGTCCAATATGCTTTGGAAGGATCCACTTGGGAAAAACTCCTTAATATTAAAAGAAAAGTTTTGAAATCAACAGATATATTCTTGCAGGCAAAAAATTTAAATTCTTGGCAAAATTTTAATAACTAAAACCTGGTTAAATTTTTGGGGTGTTACAACGACATCATCGACCTAGGGCCAACATTCCTGCATAGCATGATGTCGTTCGAGAAGATGAATGGGGTCATCAAAGGATTCGTTTGTAACATGTCCCGTCTAGATGGAAGTATAGCCCAGGGATATCTGACCAAAGAGTGCATCTCTTTCTGTGAGAGTTATCTAGTAGGCACCGGAGACCCTGTTGTTGGTTTTCCCATCAACAAGCACTGTGGAAGGCTCGAAGGCGAAAGTCACACCAACGGTCATAGGGATGTGAATATGTTACGCTCGGGCCTACAAAACGACCTTGACAGGGCAAACTTAGTAGTGCTACAACACCTAGATGTGCTAGAAGATTTCGTGACACTGCACAAAGAGACCATCGCAAAGAAGTAACGTGACCGTGGGGTGCACAGGACGGACGCGGAAGTTATTAGAGAGCACAACTCCACTTTCTTGCGTTGGTTCAAAGAGCGAGTTCTGGCTAATCCCCCAGAAGAGGGTTGTGCAAACGGAACGCTCATATACGCCTTAGCACATGGCCCCTCGACTAACCTCGCGACTTATCAAGCATACAATATCAACGGATACACGTTCTACACTGAGGAGAAAGATATAAATAGTGATGACCAAAAAATCATGGGTGACGATGGAAGCCATGACCGAGAATGTAATTGAATGATATTACGAAAGGGTCAAAGAGATGTGGGAGCTTAACTACTCTGGATTGCATAGAGCGACGATGTTCCATGTCAGATGGGCTAAGAATGTATAGAGAGAAAACCGACATTTCACTACCATGTGTATACCCGACTCTGATAGCGGTACCTACAACGCCATCGCCAAAAATGAGCCATGGGTACATGCTAAACACGTGACACAATGTTTCTCCATAACTGATCCGATCAATCCTAGCCGTGTTGTCATGAGGAGAAGCAAAAGGAGTATCGCCGAAATGGATGGAGTCGCGAACGAGGAGGACTACGACTAGTACGGTGATCCGATGAGGGAAGAAGATGTTGATGACGATGAAACATATGTCAAAAGAAGAATGAAGACTACATTACCTCTGAAAGATCGTAATCCCTAGAGAAGTAAAAGTCACGACCATGGGCTCAATTATTCGACAACAAACAACAGAGGGAAGAAGATCAGTCTGAAGCGTCATCGTCGCCCAAGCTGACGAACAAATCCACAAATTTTGTGTGTGTCTATTTTGTATACCGCCGTTAGTGGTCAAATGTAATATATATTATACTAATTATTATCCAGAGGGTAATAGTGGTATGCCTCCAACGACAGACTAAATTAAACCCTAGCTAGCTAGAGCTATAGGTAGGAAAAAGAAAGGAAGTTTGTGGAACATGAAAGAAGAAGAAAAAGAAAAGAAAAGAAAAAGAAAAATAAAGGAAGTTTGCGGAATATGAAAGAAAAAGAAAAAGAACAAGAAAAGAAAATTGAAAAGAAAAGAAAAAGGAAGGAACTTTGTGGAATATGAAAGAAAAAGAAAAAGAAAATAAAAAGAAAAAGAAAACGAAAAAACAAAAAATTAAAAAAAGAAAAATAAAAGAAAAAAGTAGCAATAGCGCGGTTTGTGCTAGGCAGCGCTATATCTAACTTAGCTATAGCGCGTTTTTCCATGCCGTGCTATAGCTATGTTGCCTACACAACTGCCGGTGTTCTGGGAACGGGGGTCCCCAGACTTGCCTGCCTGCGGCATGGCTCAAGGGGCGGCCCAGCATGGCCCATCTTCATCAGCACGAGCTCAAGACCCTCGCGAGGGGCCAAGCCTCGCGGGGCGGACGACAGGAGGCTTCCTCAGGCACGGCCTCGTCAGCTTGGCTTGCGAGGAGGCAGAGAGATCAAGGCGGGGTACCTCACAAGGTGCCCATGACGCAAGCCATGACGACCAAGGGCGCCAGGCGGGCACCAGCCTGTGAAGTGTCCTTCTTTCCTCTTTGGTGCAAAGGGAGCAAGCGCAGGCGAGAGCATCAAGCAAAGGCATCCATTTCGGTGCAACAAGACCAAGACCAGCATAATGGCAGGATGGAGGTCATCGTGGAGCCCAAGCCGGCGTCAGCACAAGAGCCTTTGGCAGGCGAGGACCAACTTTAGTCAGGATAAGTGTACTAGATGTTCTCCTTCAAAATGGCCAATTGTTGGCGCCCTTCCCGCTCAATATTTGGGAGGAAGCCCAGGGCCTTTGCCTATAAATAGGACTAGCCACCCCCAGGGTAGAGGCATCGGGACAACGACAATGGATAGAGGGAAGAGAATGGGATCCTCACCAGGAAACCAGTAGAGAGGGCGACTGAACTCCCCCTAGCAGTTCATCGCACCAGCGAAGGACAGACCCTCGCGAGGCTGTTCTCTCTTGTATTGTTCATCATCAGGCCAAGAGGCAATCCACCACACCACACATTGGAGTAGGGTATTACACCACAATGGTGGCCCGAACCAGTATAAACTCTGTGTCTCCCGTGTTGTTCCTTTGATTGCTTAGATCATAGGGAGACGGTGAGGTACAGGTAGACAGAGGGTGAAATCTCCGTGCGCACCCTAGAGTTCGAACCTAGAGGGTCTGCCGGAACCCGAAATCCGACATTTGGCGCACCAGGTAGGGTTGCGCTGGAATTCGCCTTCCGCCGCCCTGTCCTTCACCGACCATCACGTCCATGCCAGACGCTCGCCGGGCTCGCGCCGAGCGCTGAGCTGCTCTCGCTTCCCGCGTCGCCCGGATGGCCCCCGTCGGCGGCCACCCCCGCCGTTCCCCGTCACCTGTCGTCAACACCACCACCGGCCCGGTGGTGAACGAGCAGCAAGCATCGTCCCAGCATCCATCCATGAGGCGAGACGGCCGCACTTCCACTCCCTCGCTCGCCCCGGCTAGTTCTTCGTCCCGCGCACCCTGCGCGGCCATGGAGGCAAGAGCTATGCTCATCGCGGCAAACGAGCTCCTGCGCTACCGCCCGGTCGACGACGTCTATGAAGAGTGGCTCGACCGCGTCGCCGAGCTCGTCTGCGCCGCAGGGGGCTCCCCCGCTCCGTCCTTCTCGCTGCACCGTGCCCCTCCCTGCGCGAGCAATGAAGCTCCGGGGGCGCCTCAGCCGCCTCCTCCTCAAGAAGGCACCCTGGCCCCAAGGCGCGTGGCCCCTGGATGGAACCCACCCCGACCGGTGCTAGCGCAGCAAGAGTGGAGCTGCCAAGAGGTTCCTCACCCCCAAGAAGCTGCCTGAGTGCTCCCTGCTCCGATCCGTCATGACCACGCTCCTGTCCCAGCGCGCCAAGACCCCGCGCTGCTCGCAGCTGCAGCGCATGGGGGCCCGCAAGACCAAGCTCCTCGTCACCAGAGGCCTCCCGTGGCCACGGCAGGGTGCCGCGCCTTCACCGCCGGGCTGCGCAACGTCGTGTGGTCCTGCAAGTTCAAGCCAGACCTGCCTCCTCGCTACGATGGCACGGCCGACCCTGCGGAGTTCCTCCAGCTCTATGAGCTGGGCATCTAAGCCGCCAACGGGGACGAGAAGGTCATGGCAAACTGGTTTCCCATGGCACTCAAGGACGGGGCCCGCACCTGGCTCCTGAACCTGGTGCCAGGCACGATCTCCTCCTGGGACGAGATGCGCACCCGTTTCATCGCCAACTTCCAAGGTACTCGCGACCGGCCACCTACCGTGAGCGACATGCGCCGCATCAAGCAGCAACCAGGGGAGACCCTGCAGAAGTACATCCATCGCTTCAACAACGCACGTCTCAAGATTCCCAAGGTGACCGAGGAGGCCATCATCTCAGCCTTCTCCGACGGCATGCGTGACGTCAAGATGAAGGAGGAGCTGGCGATGCATGAAGATCTGTGCACTTCCTTGTAGCTGTTCAACTTGGCAACCAAGTGCGTTAGGGCTGAGGAAGGGCGCCTTTCCCTCCTCGAGCTGCCAGCCGCCGACCCAGAAGAGAAGAAATCCAAAGCCAAGGACGTGAAGTGCAGGGGGCTGCCATGCTCGCGGCAGAACCAGACACCAAGCGGGGCAGAGATCAGCCCGAGTCTTTCAAGGTCAGCCGGTATTGTGTGTACCATGACCTCCACACCCACAACACCAATGAATGCCAGGAGCTCCGAGCCGTGCGAGAAGAAAGGGTCGGCCGATGCCCCGACCGCAACGATCGTGGCTATGGCCGAGGAGGAGGAAGGAACGCAAGACACTGGGAAGATCGCGGCCCTCGCGAAGGGTGGAGCGACCGACCTCGCGAGGATCGCTGGCAGGATCAGCCTCACGAGGGAGACTGGAGGGATCGGCCTCGCGAGGATCGCCCACAAGGAAACGCAGGCCTCCCTCCACTGCCGCCGCAGCCAAGGAGAAATGAGGACCATCATCAGGACGAAGGGGCTGGGGGCTTCCAGGAGCCGCGCGCGATCGCCTGCATCCTGGGCGGAGCTCAAGCCCCAGCCTCTCAATGCATCTTCAAGCAGTTTGCCCGTGAAGTGAATGCAGTCCTCCCCAATCTTGAGGCCACGCGCCACCTCAGGTCGTCGGCATGGGCCATCACGTTCAGCTCAGCAGATCAGCTCAAGTGCGCGGCCGCAGCCGGAGTCCTCCCAATGCTTTGCTCCCCAGTCATCAGCAACGTGCAAGTCACTAGGACCCTCATCGATGGCGGGGCAGGGCTCAACATCCTATCCGTAGAGACATTCCACTATCTCCAAATGCCTTACGATCAGCTTCATCCAACCAAGCCTTTCTCCGGAGTCACCGACGGCTCCATAGTTCCAATTGGGCAGGTCCGCCTCCCTATCACCTTTGGGGCGCGCAACAACTACCGCACCGAGCTCATCGACTTCGACGTTTCCCACATTCGTCTGTTGTACAACGCCATCCTCGGCTACCCATCTCTCGCCAAGTTCATGGTCGTGACTCATCACGGCTACAACATCCTCAACATTCCAGGAAGCGGCGGAGTCATCACAGTGCCTTGTGAAGAAAGAGACGCGGTGTGCTCCCTGGAACGAGCTTTTCAGGCTGCATCACTTGAAGACCTAGATCGCGGGAGCAGAAGGCTCCCTGAGACCACCCCCAAGAAGAAGAAGACATCACCAGGCCCGACCCCTCAGGAGGCATGCCCCTCAGGGTTTGCGCCTGCTCAGGGGGTACCTCCTTCTGTCGCATAGGGAGGCGCGCCAGATGCCCTCCTCAAGCAGGGCTCGGGGGCTCCCACCTAGAGGGCCACCGACCTTGCTAAGGTCACGAGGGAGGCGCTTGGGCACCACTTGGAAGCGTGTTTCAGAACACGTTTCCCTCAAGAAGGAGCAAAGCAAGGAGGGCCAAACCCTCAGGAGTTCGTCAGTCAGATCACACAGGAGTTGCAAGAGTCAAGAGTCATGAGTGGCGGCCGCCGCTTACCCGCCGCAGCTCCCCATCCAGGTGAGGATGGCGGGCTGCGCATCTCCATCGACATCCCAGGGCTCAACCGAGTCGCCTCTCAGGAGCACTTCTGGCCCTCACGTGTGGGGCGCTGCGGAGGCCCTCCCCACAGCTACGTTCGCATGCCCTACGGCTTGCCGAACGCGGCTGCGGTGCTTCAGCGCCTCATGAGGAGCATCCTGGAGGCTTAGGAGGCCAGGCGTCCTGTAGTCCTGGCAGAGATGGAGATGGTTTGCGAGGAGCCACCAGCGCCTCCGGAGCCTCCCGAGGCTCCTGTGACTGGGGGCTCATGAAGATCGGCTCCCGCAGCCCGCTACGTCTGCTACTTCAACACCCCTTCGCCGCCAACACTATCAGGTGACATCTTTCAAGTTTCGTTTCCAGCTGGGAGCGCCCTCAGGACTGCATCATTCCCAGGTCGTGTGGGTCCGTCCCTGTGGTGTGTATCCTTTTTGCTCGTGTTTTTAGCTTACTTTTTTGGGGGCGCCCCTCGGGCTGCATCATCCCCAAGTCGCTCGGGTCAGACCCAACGATGTGTACCCCTCTTGCGTTTATTTTCGGGCCATGCATTCGACCCATCATGCTTGTTATTTGGTGCCTGTCCGTGGCACCTCTTCTTCCTTGATGATGGAAGCTTGCACATTAAAGGGGGGTGCCTGAGCATCGCGACTCAGGGCTCCTACCGGCTCTCCAGCCCTCACCCTCTGGCTTTGCCCATGGCATCACGCCCCGGCAAACCAGCGACGGCTGAGACCCGCTCGAGGGTCGGGACCTGAGGACGTAGAGCGTCGACATCTAACCAAGTTTGCGTGTGAAAGGGGGGGTGCCTGAGCATCGCAACTCATGGCTCCTACCGGCTCTCCAGCCCTCACCCTCTGGCTTTGCCCACAGCATCGCGCCCCGGCAAACCAGCGATGGCTGAGACCAGCTCGAGGGCCGGGACCCGAGGATGTAGAGCATCGACATCTAACCCAGCTTGCGTGTTAAAGGGGGGTTACCTGAGCATCGCAACTCAGGGCTCCTACCGGCTCTCCAGCCCTCACCCTCTGGCTTTGCCCACGGCATCGCGCCCCGGCAAACTAGTGACGGCTGAGACCAGCTCGAGGGCCGGGACCCGAGGACGTAGAGCATCGGCATGTGGCTAAATTTGCAGGTGAAGGAAATATGCCCTAGAGGCAATAATAAAGTTATTATTTATTTCCTCATATCATGATAAATGTTTATTATTCATGCTAGAATTGTATTAACCGGAAACATGATACATGTGTGAATACATAGACAAACATAGTGTCACTAGTATGCCTCTACTTGACTAGCTCATTGATCAAAGATGGTTATGTTTCCTAACCATAGATATGTGTTGTCATTTGATTAATGGGATCACATCATTAGGAGAATGATGTGATTGACTTGACCCATTTCGTTAGCTTAGCAGTTGATCGTTTAGTATGTTGCTATTTCTTTCTTCATGACTTATACAAAGTTCCTACAACTATGAGATTGTGCAACTCCCATTTACCGGAGGAATACTTTGTGTGCTACCAAACGTCACAACGTAACTGGGTGATTATAAAGGTGCTCTACAGGTGTCTCCAAAGGTACATGTTGAGTTGGCATAATTCGAGATTAGGTTTTGTCACTCCGATTGTCGGAGAGGTATCTCTGGGCCCTCTCGGTAATACTCATCACTTAAGCCTTGCAAGCATTGTAACTAATGAGTTAGTTACGAAATGATGTATTACGGAATGAGTAAAGAGACTTGCTGGTAACGAGATTGAACTAGGTATTGGATACCGACGATCGAATCTCGGGCAAGTAACATACCGATGACAAAGGGAACAACGTATGTTGTTATGCGGTTTGACCGATAAAGATCTTCGTATAATATGTAGGAACCAATATGAACATCCAGGTTCCACTATTGGTTATTGACCGAGAATAGTTCTAGGTCATGTCTACATAGTTCTCGAACCCGTAGGGTCCGCACGCTTAACGTTACGATGACAGTTTTATTATGAGTTTATAAGTTTTGATGTACCGAAGTTTGTTCGGAGTCCTGGATGTGATCACAGACATGACGAGGAGTCTCGAAATGGTCGAGACATAAAGATTGATATATTGTACGACTATATTCGGACACCGGAAGTGTTCTGGGTGATTTCGGAGAAAACCGGAGTGCCGGAGGGTTACCGGAACCCCCCCCCCCGGGAGAGTTAATGGGCCACATGGGCCTTAGTGGAAAGAGAGAGGGGCGGCTAGGGTGGGCCGTGCGCCCCCTCTCCCTCTGGTCCGAATTGGACTAGGAGGGGGGGAGGCGGCGCCCCCCTCTTTCCTTCCCCCTCTCCCCCTTCCTTTCCCCCTCCTAGTAGGAGTAGGAAAGGGGGAGTCCTACTCCTACTAGGAGGAGGACTCCTCCTCCTTGGCGCGCCCACAAGGGCCGACCGACATCCCCCCTTGCTCCTTTATATACGGGGGAGGGGGGGCACCCTAGAGACACACAAGTTGATCTACGGATCGTTCATTAGCCGTGTGCGGTGCCCCCCTCCACCATATTCCACCTCGGTTATATCATCGCGGAGTTGAGGCGAAGCCCTGCGCCGGTAGAACATCATCATCGTCACCACGCCGTCGTGCTGACAGAACTCATCCCCGACGCTTTGCTGGATTGGAGCTCGGGGAACGTCATCGAGCTGGACGTGTGCTTAACACGGAGGTGCCATACGTTCGGTGCTTGGATCAGTCGGATCGTGAAGACGTATGACTACATCAACCGCGTTGTCATAAAGCTTCCGCTTAACGGTCTACGAGGGTACGTAGACAACACTCTCCCCTCTTGTTGCTATGCCATCACCATGATCTTGCATGTGCGTAGGAAATTTTTTGAAATTACTACGTTCCCTAACAGTGGCATCCGAGCCTAGGTTTTATGCGTTGATGTTATATGCACGAGTAGAACACAAGTGAGTTATGGGCGATACAAGTCATACTGCTTACCAGCATGTCATACTTTGGTTCGGCAGTATTGTTGGATGAAGTGGCCCAGACCGACATTACGCGTACGCTTATGCGAGACTGGTTCTACCGACGTGCTTTGCACACAAGTGGCTGGCGGCTGTCAGTTTCTCCAACTTTAGTTGAACTGAGTGTGGCTACGCCCGGTCCTTGCGAAGGTTAAAACATCACTAACTTGACGAACTATCATTGTGGTTTTGATGCATAGGTAAGAACGGTTCTTGCTAAGCCCGTAGCAGCCACGTAAAACTTGCAACAACAAAGTAGAGGACGTCTAACTTGTTTTTGCAGGGCATGTTGTGATGTGATATGGTCAAGACGTGATGCTATATTTATTGTATGAGATGATCATGTTTCGTAACCGAAGTTGTCGGCAACTGGCAGGAGCCATATGGTTGTCGCTTTATTGTATGAAATGCAAACGCCCTGTAATTACTTTACTTTATCACTAAGCGGTAGCGATAGTCATAGAAGCAATAGATGGCGTAAACGACAATGATGCTACGATGGAGATCAAGGTGTCGCGCTGGTGACGATGGTGATCACGACGGTGCTTCGGAGATGGATATCACAAGCACAAGATGATGATGGCCATATCATATCACTTATATTGATTGCATGTGATGTTTATCCTTTATGCATCTTATCTTGCTTTGATTGACGGTAGCATTTTAAGATGATCTCTCACTACAAATTATCAAGAAGTGTTCTCCCTGAATATGCACCGTTGCCAAAGTTCGTCGTGCCCAGACACCACGTGATGATCGGGTGTGATAAGCTCTACGTCCATCTACAATGGGTGCAAGCCAGTTTTGCACACGCAGAATATTCAGGTTATACTTGACGAGCCTAGCATATGCAGATATGGCCTCGGAACACAGAGACCGAAAGGTCGAGCGTGAATCATATAGTAGATATTATCAACATAGTGATGTTCACCATTGAAAACTACTCCATCTCACGTGATGATCGGTTATGGTTTAGTTGATTTGGATCACGTAATCACTTAGATGACTAGAGAGATATCTATCTAAGTGGGAGTTCTTAAGTAATATGATTAATTGAACTTAAATTTATCATGAACTTAGTACCTGATAGTATTTTGCTTGTCTATGTTTGTTGTAGATAGATGGCTCGTGCTGTTGTTCCATTGAATTTTAATGCGTTCCTTGAGAAAGCAAAGTTGAAAGATGATGGTAGAAATTACACGGATTGGGTCCGTAACTTGAGGATTATCCTCATTGCTGCACAGAAGAATTACGTCCTGGAAGCACCGCTGGGTGCCAGGCCTGCTGCAGGAGCAACACCAGATGTTGTGAACGCCTGGCAGAGCAAAGCTGATGACTACTCTATAGTTCAGGGTGCCATGCTTTACGGCTTAGAACCGGGTCTTCAACGACGTTTTGAACGTCATGGAGCATATGAGATGTTCCAGGAGTTGAAGTTAATATTTCAAGCAAATGCCCGGATTGAGAGATATGAAGTCTCCAATAATTTCTACAGCTACAAGATGGAGGAGAATACTTCTGTCAGTGAGCATATACTCAAAATGTCTGGGTATAATAATCACTTGATTCAATTGGGAGTTAATCTTCCGGATGATAGCGTCATTGACAGAATTCTCCAATCACTGCCACCAAGCTACAAGAGCTTCGTGATGAACTATAATATGCAAGGGATGAACAAGACAATTCCCGAGCTCTTCGCAATGCTAAAGGCTGCGGAGGTAGAAATCAAGAAGGAGCATCAAGTGTTGATGGTCAACAAGACCACTAGTTTCAAGAAAAAGGGCAAAGGGAAGAAGAAGGGGAACTTCAAGAAGAACAGCAAGCAAGTTGCTGCTCAAGAGAAGAAACCCAAGTCTGGACCTAAGCCAGAAACTGAGTGCTTCTACTACAAGCAAACTGGTCACTGGAAGCGGAACTGCCCCAAGTATTTGGCGGATAAGAAGGATGGCAAAGTGAACAAAGGTATATGTGATATACATGTTATTGATGTGTACCTAACTAGAGCTCGTAGTAGCACCTGGGTATTTGATATTGGTTCTGTTGCTAATATTTGCAACTCGAAATAGGGACTACGGAATAAGAGAGCACTGGCCAAGGACGAGGTGACGATGCGCGTGGGAAACGGTTCCAAAGTCGATGTGATCGCGGTCGGCACGCTACCTCTACATCTACCTTCGGGATTAGTTTTAGACCTGAATAATTGTTATTTGGTGCCAGCGTTGAGCATGAACATTATATCTGGATCTTGTTTGATGCGAGACAGTTATTCATTTAAATCAGAGAATAATGGTTGTTCTATTTATATGAGTAATATCTTTTATGGTCATGCACCCTTGAAGAGTGGTCTATTTTTATTGAATCTCGATAGTAGTGATACACATATTCATAATGTCGAAGCCAAAATATGCAGAGTTGATAATGATAGTGCAACTTATTTGTGGCACTGCAGTTTAGGTCATATCGGTGTAAAGCGCATGAAGAAACTCCATACTGATGGACTTTTGGAATCACTTGATTATGAATCACTTGGTACTTGCGAACCGTGCCTCAGGGGCAAGATGACTAAAACACCGTTCTCCGGTACTATGGAGAGAGCAACAGATTTGTTGGAAATCATACATAGAGATGTATGTGGACCGATGAATATTGAAGCTCGTGGCAGATATCGTTATTTTCTCACCTTCACAGATGATTTGAGCAGATATGGGTATATCTACTTAATGAAACACAAGTCTGAAACATTTGAAAAGTTCAAAGGATTTCAGAGTGAAGTGGGAAATCATCGTAACAAGAAAATTAAGTTTCTACGATCTGATCGTGGAGGAGAATATTTGAGTTACGAGTTTGGTTTACATTTGAAACAATGCGGAATAGTTTCGCAACTCATGCCACCCGGAACACCACAATGAAATGGTGCGTCCGAATGTTGTAATCGTACTTTACTAGATATATTGCGATCTATGATGTATCTTACTGATTTACCGCTATCGTTTTGGGGTTATGCTTTAGAGACGGCTGCATTCACATTGAATAGGGCACCATCAAAATCTGTTGAGACGATGCCTTATGAACTGTGGTTTGGCAAGAAACCAAAGTTGTCATTTCTTAAAGTTTGGGGCTGCGATGCTTATGTGAAGAAACTTCAACCAGATAAGCTCGAACCCAAATCGGAGAAATGTGTCTTCATAGGATACCCAAAAGAGACTGTTGGGTACACCTTCTATCACAGATCCGAAGGCAAGACATTCGTTGCTAAGAATGGATCCTTTCTAGAAAAGGAGTTTCTCTCGAAAGAAGTGAGTGGGAGGAAAGTAGAACTTGATGAGATAACTATGTCTGCTCCCTTATTGGAAAGTAGTTCATCACAGAAATCAGTTCCTGTGACATCTACACCAATTAGTGAGGAAGATAATGATATTGATCATGAAACTTCAGATCAAGTTTCTACTGAACCTCGTAGGTCTACCAAAATAAATGCACCAGAGTGGTACAGTAATCCTATTCTGGAAGTCATGTCACTTGACCATGATGAACCTACGAACTATGAGGAAGCGATGATGAGCCCAGATTCCGCAAAATGGCTAGAAGCCATGAAATCTGAGATGGGATCCATGTATGAGAACAAAGTATGGACTTTGGTTGACTTGCCTGATGATTGGCAAGCCATTGAGAATAAATGGATCTTTAAGAAGAAGACTGACGCTGACGGTAATGTAACTGTCTATAAAGCTCGACTTGTTGCGAAAGGTTTTCGACAAGTTCAAGGGGTTGACTACAATGAGACTTTCTCACCCGTAGCGATGCTTAAGTCTGTCCGAATCATGTTAGCGTTTGCCGCATTTTATGATTATGAAATTTGGCAGATGGATGTCAAAACTGCATTTCTGAATGGATTTCTGGAAGAAGAGTTGTATATGATGCAACCGAAAGGTTTTGTCGATCCTAAGGGAGCTAACAAAGTGTGCAAGCTCCAGCGATCAATCTATGGTCTGGTGCAAGCCTCTCGGAGTTCGAATAAACGCTTTGATAGTGTGATCAAAGCATATGGTTTTATACAGACTTTTGGAGAAGCCTGTATTTACAAGAAAGTGAGTGGGAGCTCTGTAGCATTTCTAATATTATATGTGGATGACATATTGTTGATTGGAAATGATATAGAATTTCTGAATAGCATAAAAGGATACTTGAATAGAAGTTTTTCAATGAAAGATCTCGGTGAAGCTGCTTACATATTGGGCATTAAGATCTATAGAGATAGATCAAGACGCTTGATTGGACTTTCACAATGCACGTAACTTGATAAGGTGTTGAAAAGGTTCAATATGGATCAGGCGAAGAAAGGGTTCTTGCCTATATTACAAGGTATAACGTTGAGTCAGACTCAATGCCCGACCACTGCAGAAGATAGAGAGAAAATGAAAGGAGTTCCCTATGCTTCAGCCATAGGCTCTATCATGTATGCAATGCTGTGTACCAGACCTGATGTGTGCCTTGCTATTAGTTTGGCAGGGAGGTACCAAAGTAATCCAGGAGTGGGTCACTGGACAGCGGTCAAGAACATCCTGAAATACCTGAAAAGGACTAAGGATATGTTTCTCGTATATGGAGGTGACAAAGAGCTAGTCGTAAATGGTTACGTCGATGCAAGCTTTGGCACTGATCCGGACGACTCTAAATCGCAAACCGGATACACATTTTTATTAAACAGTGGAGCTGTAAGTTGGTGCAGTTATAAACAAAGCGTTGTGGCGAGATCTACATGTGAAGCGGAGTACATAGCTGCTTCGGAAGCAGCAAATGAAGGAGTCTGGATGAAGGAGTTTTTTCCGATCTAGGTGTTATACCTAGTGCATCGGGACCAATGAAGATCTTCTGTGACAATACTGGTGCAATTGCCTTGGCAAAGGAATCCAGATTTCACAAGAGGACCAAGCACATCAAGAGATGCTTCAATTCCATTCGGGACCAAGTCCAAGTGGGAGACATAGAGATTTGCAAGATACATATGGATCTGAATGTTGCAAACCCGTTGACTAAGCCTCTCTCACGAGCAAAACATGATCGGCACCAAGACTCCATGGGTGTTAGAATCATTACTATGTAATCTAAGATTATTGACTCTAGTGCAAGTGGGAGACTGAAGGAAATATGCCCTAGAGGCAATAATAAAGTTATTATTTATTTCCTCATATCATGATAAATGTTTATTATTCATGCTAGAATTGTATTAACCGGAAACATGATACATGTGTGAATACATAGACAAACTTAGTGTCACTAGTATGCCTCTACTTGACTAGCTCATTGATCAAAGATGGTTATGTTTCCTAACCATAGACACGTGTTGTCATTTGATTAGTGGGATCACATCATTAGAAGAATGATGTGATTGACTTGACCCATTCCATTAGCTTAGCACTTGATCGTTTAGTATGTTGCTATTGCTTTCTTCATGACTTATACAAAGTTCCTACAACTATGAGATTGTGCAACTCCCGTTTACCGGAGGAACACTTTGTGTGCTACCAAACATCACAACGTAACTGGGTGATTATAAAGGTGCTCTACAGGTGTCTCCAAAGGTACATGTTGAGTTGGCATAATTCGAGATTAGGTTTTGTCACTCCGATTGTCGGAGAGGTATCTCTGGGCCCTCTCCGTAATACTCATCACTTAAGCCTTGCAAGCATTGTAACTAATGAGTTAGTTACGAAATGATGTATTACGGAACGAGTAAAGAGACTTGCCGGTAACGAGATTGAACTAGGTATTGGATACCGACGATCGAATCTCGGGCAAGTAACATACCGATGACAAAGGGAACAATGTATGTTGTTATGCGGTTTGACCGATGAAGATCTTCGTAGAACATGTAGGAACCAATATGAACATCCAGGTTCCACTATTGGTTATTGACCAAGAATAGTTCTAGGTCATGTCTACATAGTTCTCGAACCCGTAGGGTCCGCACGCTTAACGTTATGATGACATTTTTATTATGAGTTTATAAGTTTTGATGTACCGAAGTTTGTTCGGAGTCCCGGATGTGATCAGGGACATGACGAGGAATCTCGAAATGGTCGAGACATAAAGATTGATATATTGGCGACTATATTCGGACACCGGAAGTGTTCCGGGTGATTTCGGAGAAAACCAGAGTGCCGGAGGGTTACCGACCCCCCCCGGGAGAGTTAATGGGCCACATGGGCCTTAGTGGAAAGAGAGAGGGGCGGCCAGGGTGGGCCGCGCCCCCCCTCCCCCTCTGGTCTAAATTGGACTAGGAGGGGGGGCGGCACCCCCCTCTTTCCTTCCCCCTCTCCCCCTTCTTTTCCCCCTCCTAGTAGGAGTAGGAAAGGGGGAGTCCTACTCCTACTAGGAGGAGGACTCCTCCTCCTTGGTGCGGCCCACAAGGGCCGGCCGGCCTCCCCCTTGCTCATTTATATACGGGGGCGGGGGGGGCACCCTAGAGACACACAAGTTGATCTACGGATCGTTCCTTAGCCGTGTGCGGTGCCCCCCTCCACCATATTCCACCTCGGTTATATTGTCGCGGAGTTTAGGCGAAGCCCTGCGCCGGTAGAACATCATCATCATCACCACGCCGTCGTGCTGACGGAACTCATCCCCGACGCTTTGCTGGATTGGAGCCCGGGGAACGTCATCGAGCTGGACGTGTGCTGAACACGGAGGTGCCGTACGTTCGGTGCTTGGATCGGTCAGATCGTGAAGACGTACGACTACATCAACCGCGTTGTCATAACGCTTCCACTTAACGGTCTACGAGGGTACGTAGACAACACTCTCCCCTCTCGTTGCTATGCCATCACAATGATCTTGCGTGTGCGTAGGAATTTTTTTGAAATTACTACGTTCCCTAACAGCAGGAACACAGCACAACTTAAGGCCCAGTGCCAAGCGCAACCCGCCTTGAGGTAGGGCCCCGTGAGTCCCGCGCTGGCTCACCGGTGCCCAGATACACCTCCTCATCCCCTACCGTGCCGACCACGTGTCAGGGAGGGGCTGTACACGCCTCGGGGGCTCCTCCCGGAGGGGAGCCCCCTCCCACGCACCAGTGGAAGCACCATACTCCGTGCTGGCTGACGACACTGTCGAGGAGCGGCTGTGCCCGTACACATACGGAAGCGCTATGCTCCGCGCTGGTGATAAACAACTGAGGGTGGCCCTTGGCCGCATCAACCTCAGGGAGCCCAGAGCTTAGTGTCTGGCCTCATCGCAACGCCTCCCCTCGGGAGTGTTGCGTGAGGGGGTTGGGCACGGGGGCTGCGCCTGGGTCACGCCCAGACGTACGCCACCCAGCCAGACCCCTCGGGCCTGGTTCATCGAGCGTCTCTCCCCGAGCGGAGCCAAGGTACAAAGGCCATTTGAGCGTCAAGGGGGACTCCTGAGCATCGCGACTCAGGAGCCTAACTGGTCATGTAGCCCCTCACTCCTTAGTACCGAAAGGCTAACGGCGGTTGAGGTATGCGCGGGGCCGAGCTCTGCAGACGTAGAATGGTAGATTCACCCACACATCTTACCTCCCTACTTGTTGTTCATGCGCCAAGGGGGACTCCTGAGCATCGCGACTTAGGAGCCTAACTTGTCACGTAGCCCCTTGCTCCTTGGTCCCGTCCTGGTTTCTGGTCAGGGCTAACGGCGGTTGAGGTATGCGCGGGGCCGGGCTCTGCCGGCGTAGAACATAAGCAAGTAGGAAGAGTGCAAATTTCAAGGAATTCAAAAGTAAATATTACAGTCCATAATTCTTATCATGACACCAAACACCAGTTTAAACGCCTCCCCGAGGCATGATGCATGTTGCAGAAGCTGAAAGCAGGACAAGAGCCACGACGGAGTCATTTGTTGGCGGCGGAGCTGCGCGGAGCGGGTTCGCCTCGTGGAGCCGCAGAACCGACAGCGCCTCGCTTCGGATTGGTGCTGAAGGTCCGGAACTTTGACAGCAGAGCCTCCACACGACCCTTCACGGCCTCAGCAGCGGCAGCGGCAAGCTCGCCGCTCAATGGCTCTAGCAGGCTGTCGAGGTCGACGTTGGGGTCGCAAAGGTAGACGTGGGTAAGGACCCGCGTCAGCGCTGCAAAAGACAGGACGCGCGCCTCGGCCTCAGCTGTAGGGCCAAGGCCAAGGGTGACATCTTCAAGAGCACAGACCATGAAGGGGAGCAGCTTGGCGGGGCCGTCCTCGGCGCCGGCAAGCGGGCTTTCCAGGCCGCTGTCGTAGAGCGACTTCAGCAAGCCGCGAACCTTCACCTCCGTCTCCGTGAAGGCCTCGCGGTCCTCGGCAAGGACCCACGCCTTGACGTCCAGCTCGGCCTTCCACGCCTCCAACTCCTGCTCCAGTGCGCCCAGGCGGTCATGGAGCTTGTTGGCCGCCTCGCGAGCCTTCACGTCTTCTTCCTTCTCTTGGCGGATGCGGACCTCCTCGGCAAGCTGGTCTCGCAGGCCCTCCAGTTCGCTCTCCAGCGCCTTGCAGCAACCTTGGGCATCAGCCGCCTCTCCCAAGGCGGCGTCTTGAGCGGCCTTCGCCCCAAGGACGGCCTGCTTCTCCTCGTCGCAGGCCGTCGAGGCCTGAACCAGCGCCGCTCGAATCGAAGCATCAGAGCGAATCCAACCAGAAGCTAGCTCCAAGCGCCCGGCCACAAAGCAAGGGTCGGCGCCCAAAAGATCTTGCTGCAGCCGGTCCAGTTCGGCAGCGGCGTGATCTAGGATGGTGGAAGGAGTCGGAGAGACAGCAGTTGGTGGAGTAGGAGGAGAAGACGGCAGCGTAACCACAACATCCTGAGGCAGGACCTGCTGCGCCCCAACAGTTGTGGCGATGGCATCAGGCAAGGATACTTCAGGAGTCGCTTGGGCCATGGGGGCTGAGCTCACCCCAGCCAGCTCCACCAGGCCTCGCGAGGACGGTCGGGCAGGAGAGGCCTGTGCCTTGCAGCCACCTTCTTTTGTGGGCAGAGGCACTGCCCCAGATGGAGCCTCAGGAGCCCCCTTCAGTTTCTTCGCCGCAGGCGCCAGCCTAGCCAAGAGATACAGACGTCAAGCCTCAACGACAAAGCAAGGAACAAAACAAGAATCAAGCACTTACTGGTCGCCGCTCGCGAGCTCGAGCAACCTCCGGCCATACTTGAAGCCCGAGAGCCGGCTGCTGGGATCAGGCTCGAGAGGCTCGGAAGCAGGAGGCACGTTTGAGGATCGCCTCGGAGCCGGGGCAGACCCGAGGGGGACTAGCCCAGACCTGGCCTTCTTCGAGATATGGGGCAAGCTCCCGCCACCCCGCTTGTCATCATCCTCGTCGTTGCTCGGCGGGAGGCGGAGAGCACGGGCCTGCGCCGGGCGAGAGGCGCTCTCGACTCCCCGTCGGTAGCCTTAGAGTCAGGCTCCCCTTCCCGCTCCTCTTCTTCCTCCTCTTCGCTGGAGTCACCGGAGGACACGTCCACCGTCGCCCGGGCCACCGGATCCTCGGGAGCCTCCGTGGGCACGGGCCCGTCCCCATTGAAGACAGGCATGGAGTCCACCACCTTCTCCCAATCATCTCGAAGAAATAGGGGCACAGGGGCGCCCTCCAGCCTCGCCATGTCTCCTCCGACCAAAGATTGGAGGACCGCGGCCAGGTCTTCGTCGGCCAAGACTGCGGGGCTCAGGCGGGGCCTCCACAGCGGAAGCGAGTACTTACGAAGCGGGGCCACCTGGTGCTCCAGGAACTCCCTCAGGAGCGACGCACCAGTCAGCTTTGCCACCGACATGCTGCCCGACCTCAGATCTGCGTCCATCTTCTCTAACACCGGCTTCACACGGGGGTCCACGAGTTCCGCGCAAGATCAATCATCGGAGCTCATGGGCTGCCCCGTGGGCAGAGTCAGCCGAGGGTGGATGCGCCCAGCATCTACCATGACCCACTTGCTCCTGAAGCCCTCAATCCTCTTCCCGGGCTTCAAGATGGCGTTGGAGCCACCATACGCGACAAAGCTCGCGCACGCGGAGATGGCGCCACGAGAGGGTCGAAGGGAGAAGTAGTGGCGCAGCAAGGCCACTGAGGGCTGCACTCCCACGTGAGCCTCACAGTAGTAGGCGAAGATCGCCAGAAGAAGAACAAAGTTGGGGTGGAGATGCAGAGCTTGCAAGTCGTAATGGCGGAGGGCAGAGAGGAAAAACTCAGAAAAGGGAGGCACCAGACCAGCAGCAATGGCGCTTACGAAGAGCGGATAGAAGGTGCTCCCTCGGGCCTCAGGATGGGCGGAGCCGGCCTTGAACACCTTCGCCCCATCGATGCCTTGCGCCGCCACCATCCGGCACATCCGGGCAAGGCTTGCCTCCGACACGTTCGGCGAGTCCAAGGCGGGTGAGTACCAAGATTCGGCCGGGGTTTGGCGAGGCTCCATGTCTTGCTAGGGCGCGCGGTCAAGGTAGATCTGAAGATTTCGGAGGCAGGAAGGGAGAGTGCAAGAAGGGGATCTGGGCAATGACCGAAGGAATCAAGGGAAGAAAAGCCTAGGCAGGTGCCGCTCTTTTATCGATCCACGCAGTTGCGAAGCCGCCCACGTCCAATCAACCGCCACGCGGCGCCCGAGGCCGCAGGCTGTTAGGGCGAGCGACACTTCACACTTGCCCCTTCACCTCTCTGCTCAGCCAAGTCCGGGCGCGCCTTGGGCCCGGGGGATACTGTCGGCGTTCTGGGAATGGGGGTCCCCAGACTTGCCTGCCTGCGGCCTGCAGCGTGGCTCAAGGGGCGGCCCAGCATGGCCCATCTTCATCAACATGTGCTCAAGACCCTCGCGAGGGGCCAAGCCTCACGGGGCGGACGATAGGAGGCTTCCTCAGGCACGACCTCGTCAGGTTGGCTCGTGAGGAGGCGGAGAGATCAAGGCGGGGTACCTCAGGAGGTGCCCATGACCAAAGCCATGAAGACCAAGGGCGCCAGGCGGGCGCCAGCCCGCGCAGTGTCCTTCTTTCCTCTTTAGTGCAAAGGAAGCAAGCACAGGCGAGAGCATCAAGCAAAGGCATCCATTTCGGTGCAACAAGACCAAGACCAGCAGAACGGCAGGATGGAGGTCATCGTGGAGCCTAAGCCGGCGTCACCACCAGAGCCTTTGGCAGGCGAGGACCAACTTTAGTCGGGATAAGTGTACTAGATGTTCCACTTCAAAATGGCCAATTGTTGGCGCCATTCCCGCTCAATATTTGGGAGGAGGCCCAGGGCCTTTGCCTATAAATAGGACTAGCCACCCCTAGGGTAGAGGCATCGGGACAACGACAACGGATAGAGGGAAGAGAATGGGATCCTCACCAGGAAACCAGTAGAGAGGGCGACTGAACTCCCCCTAGCAGTTCATCGCACCAGCCAAGGATAGACCCTCGCGAGGCTGTTCTCTCTTGTATTGTTCATCATAAGCTCAAGAGGCAATCCACCACACCACACACTGGATTAGGGTATTACACCACAATGGTGGCCCGAACCAGTATAAACTCTATGTCTCTCGTGTTGTTCCTTTGATTGCTTACATCATAGCGAGACGGTGAGGTACAGGTAGACAGAGGGTGAAATCTCCGCGCGCACCCCAGAGTTCGAACCTAGAGGGTCTGTCGGAACCTGAAATCCAACAACAGCACACTCTGCTTCCTCTCACTCACTGTGTCGCTCGATCCCGTTTCTCTGAGCTCAATCTCCCACGCCACCGCCGACGCCCGCATGCGCCCACGCCACCGACGCCCGCACCCACCCACGCCGCGACGCTTGCACCTACCCACACCACCGCCGATGCCTCGCACCTGCCCACGGCGTCGTCGACACGCGCCGCACCCGACCCCGACGTCGGCCACTGGCCACCCCGACGCTCCCTCCCCCTGTGCTGCCCCCTGCCCTAGATGCACCCCTGGCCCAGCCCCTCCCCCCACGCCGCCCCTCCGCCATAGAGTCTATCTCTCTGACCAAATTGGGTCTCTCCGCAGATCGACGAGGAGGAGAAGGACCCCCTCTTCCCCGACAACCCCGACCTAGGTGCACCCCCTCTGCCCCGGCAACCCCGACCCTGATCCCAACACCGGCCGAGGTGTGCTACCCCCTCTTCCCTCACTCTTCATATGCTTGTTTTGTTCAAATGCTTGTTGTCCAAATGTTGAAATGCATGTTAAAATGCATGTTAGAATGTTGTTAAAATGCATGTTGTTAGAGTGTTAAAATGTGTGTTCTTACAGTGTTCATTTGCTGTTAAAATGCCTATTGTTAGTGTGTTCAAATGCTTTCTATTAAAATGCATGTTGTTCAAATGCTTGTTGTTAAAATGCCTATTGTTAGAATGTTGTTTATACACTTGTTTTGGAATTTGTTGCTAGAGTAAATGAAAATGAGTGTTTAATTTGTTGATAGAGTAAATAAAATGAAAATGAACATTTTATTAGGAAGATTGTAGGTTCACAATTGATCTTCTGTGTCTACAATAATTTATCTTATGTGTCTACAATAATTTATCTTGTTAATGCTTGACACACAGGTAGATCACCAACGTGCCGCTCGATGATGCCTCTCGAAGATCATCGACACCACACCCTCGTCCTTGACAGGCAGATAGTGAGCATCCCAAAACCCACACTATATAGAGCTCTGGCCATGTAGATGCTAGAGGAGAGTACATCTGCATGTGGTTGTTGTGCTGCTATAGTGAGCATCCTATATTGTTGTGCTGTTGTAGTTCTGCTAGACTTTGGTTGTTGATTCATTTCCATTCCGGCAAATTTCAGGCGCTCTATATGTGCACTTTCTAGCAAAGGTCATGCCGAAATTTTCCGTGAATTTCGGCATGACTTGTGCTAGAAAGTTGGACATATCGAGTGCTCGAAATTTGTTGCGACGGGAATGAAACAACATTTCCGGCAAAACAAAGGTCACCTTTTTTATCATTATTCACTTTATTATATAAAGCTCGATAATTAAACGACTACGACATCGAACCCTAGGAAACATGACCGACACCGATGAGGCCAGAGGTTCTCAGTCCCAATTAGGTCGAGCACACGCCTACCTAGACTTTCTAGCGGATCAGGAGAGAGAGCAAGCTGGGTGTGAGGACCCCTTGTCATGACGGAGGACGACGCTGGTGGCCCCAGCGCCGACATTGATGCCACCAACGACACCGATACTGAGACTGGTGCTGATGATGTTGCTAACTATAACACGGAAGGTGGGGTCTCCCAAGCCAGTGAGGGAAAGAAGGAAAAGAGGACACGATGCCCAAATGAGCTCGGCACTGGAAGACTCGTGGTCACGGCGGTGCACCCTGGCGAGTTTGAGCCAATAGAGCCGCGAGAAGTGGTAGCGTGTTACGGGAACCAACTACCATGCGTCCTACGGGGTACCGGTAACATCAACACCACAACAATATGGAAGAATGAGCATTTGAAGAAGCTGCTCCTAACTAGGTTTGACGCAAGATTCTGGTTCCCCGGTCGGAATGACGATGTCGACCCATGGGATGATAATGCCATGAAAAAAATCAACAACAAAGCCCTAGGGAAGTTCAGCAACGCATTTAGTGCTTGGAAAACTAGGGTCAAAAAGGCGATTCAAGTAGACCATGAAACCTACGCCGAGATTGTTGCAGACAATCCAAAAATTATGATAGAGGACTTTGAAAAGTTCAAGGAGATTTGTAATGAAGAAGTTGCCAAGGCCAGGTCGGAGAGAGGCAAGCAGCTGCAGGTAAAGAACATGGGGAACCACCACCTTGGAAGTCGTGGTTACACGGGAAAGACTCCCGTGTGGGCTAAGGAGGACGCGGAACATGAACATCAGGGGATCCCAGACCCATTGGCTGAGTTCA
The DNA here is from genome assembly GCF_018294505.1 of Triticum aestivum. Lineage (NCBI taxonomy): Eukaryota > Viridiplantae > Streptophyta > Magnoliopsida > Poales > Poaceae > Triticum > Triticum aestivum. The sequence continues at coordinate 331,066,191 of NC_057804.1, read as the reverse complement.
CCGACCAGCAGGAGCATGACTTCATCAGGGCCCTATTCTCGTGGGGGCCCAAGAAAAAGATTTTTCTCACCGACGGGCCGACTAGGAAATTCATGAGATTACTGGTATTTATCCTTTACCACCTTACATATTAGGTTCTGATCAACGAAGTCTACTACATTCTAGTCGCATTCGTAAATGATTCACGGTCCATTTTGCAGAGAGAGCAACACAAGCTTGTGGCCGAAAGTGACTCCTCGACTCAGTCGACTCAGTCGTCGACGAAGTACAACTGGGACAGTCCTTTCAATCGGGCCATGAACATAATGATGGGACATCCGCCCGGCCATCTGCCGCAATATGGGCTTGTGCACGACGCCGGGGATGGCGCCATGTGGAAGTACTATTATAGCGAGGACCTCAAGGCCAAAATACAAATAAAGAAGTTCAGTCAAGTGACTATGGACGAGAAGGTGGCGTGGGCGATGGAGAAAGCAAAAGATGAGACCAAAGATGAGATAATCTGGGAAACAGTAGCTACCTATAGAGATGATATGGTGGCTGCCTTTACAAGCTTGGTTCCAAAAGTGGTCACATGGGCGCAACAAAATCCAAACGCGCCACCAAGTGATTTTCCCATGCCCAGCTTCACCGGGAGCAACTCAATGAGAACCGCACCCATACCCGTACCTACTGTGGCAACCACACCCGCACAAGCACCTCCTCCAGCACCTGCTCCTGCACCCAGCTGTCATAGCAGCCCTAGCTATGTCTCTGGCTTGAACGTCGGGTCGTCAACATTGGCTGAGCTCGAAGCCCTCACGGTAAATACGCGTCGCACCTTCATCAAACTCAACTAATTAATTAATCTTTAGTTGCCGTTCTTTTTGGATCTCCGACGCCGCACATATATGTCTTTGTAGGCCGACTCCACTCCATGCACCCTCATTTACCACATGAAGGGTGGGTTGGTGGATGTGGGGAAGGGTACTATATTGAAGCCAAAGGATCGATTGTTCCACCGCCGGCAGATTCCTGATAACGCCTTAAGGGTCTCCATGGCGAGTGTGAAAGCGGGCTACGAGGGTTTCCCTCGTTCGATACAAACCGATGGAGAGGATGACGAGACCCCCATGCTGCTTGGTCAATGCAAAAATTGGCTGATCCTGTGGCCGAAAAATCTTCTTCGTGTCGAGGTGGATGGGAGCACACTAATGGGACCTCAGGAAGGTATGACCACAACCCCTCCTACACAAGTACAACCATCGTCTGTGCTGCTTGTTGAGATCGAGAGACGCGAGGAAGGAGGGCCAACCGTTCCGGCAGATAATGTCGTCTGCCCCATGGAAGAGGATATGGATGATGACATGGAGGAGGCCGAGGACCCTCTCCAGTATTTCAATACCGGCTATGACAACGAAGTAACACTGAGTCAACCATATGATATGAGATGCATGTACCAGAGCCGGAACATTCTCGGGAGTGCAAGATGTCTTTGCTCATGCAATTCTCGCAGGACACACCTCCAGGTGCCGGTTCCACCCAATCTCAACTAGTTAGCCAGAGTCGTCCAATGCTGAGCCCGGCAACACTAGGGGTGGTGCTCAGGGAGGGTCTGACAGATCCACCAGCACCTCAGCCCACCAAGAAGAAGCAGAGAAAGAGACCAACGGCGAGAAAATCCAATAAAGCTGGCAATGTTGATTCTAGCAGCCAGCTGGCTTCGACCATGGTTGACAGTGTACCGATGAAACATGCACCATTAATCCATGTTGCGGGAGAGGCAATGGTACCGGTGAATGCACTAGCTGGCATAACAGGGGATCTCAGGAGACTCCATGACCAGGTGCTTTCGACAGAGAGAAGCCTCCTCGCCTCGGATGATCCAGGATACCCACTTTATACGGTTCATGTGTCGAGAAGTTGCAAGATGTACATCCACACATGCCCCGTGGACCTCTTCTTCCTGAGGTTTGATTACATCTTCCAGATGTTTCAAATGTGGACACTCGATTTTATGTTCGTCCGCCTGTATGCATTGCACATGAACTACATCGTCAGGAGAGAGCAAGTCACCGTTCATGCGGTCGCGGACCCATACTACCTGCATGAGGGTTTCTTGACAATCAACGATGCCAACCGTCAATATGTGAGTCAGTACATCAAAGAATTTTTGGTCAGCAATAAGGACAAAGAAATGATTCTCCTACCTTATCATCCCGGGTAAGTCATCCGCGGATAGCACTATAACACATACATCCTTTCGTGCATTTCAATAATTACTTTGCACGCATGGAGGCTAACTTGATCGTGTATTTTGCGCAGCGGGGGTGTCGTGCCATTCTCATCGTTCTTTACCATTGTTACTCTCGCGCTCTATATTTGGACCCGTCGAAGAACATACAGAAGAAATATTACACACACATAAAGTATGTTCCGGACAGAGCTATGTTGGGCTTCAACATGCGGGGTGGCTGCATCCAATGCAAAAAAACAAATAAGGTCAGGCTCTGTTTCAGCCACAAGACTGACTTCTGTTGCATTCAGCAACCGACAAGAAGTGAGAATGATGGATTCTACGTCATCCATCTAATGACGGAGTACAGAAGGAATGTGCAATCAATTTGCATGAAATCTTCATCTGATACACATATACAGAGATGGGCCGAAGCCTTTGGAGACATGCCGGATAATCGACTTCGAAATGATTTCTACCGGATCCAGTAGGAAATTGCGTCCGTCATCATGAATGATTTCCTCGAAGAGAATGGGATGTTCTATGGTGGCCAAATATCGCGAGCTAACGTCCAAACCCGCATTGCCCTACAACGTTAGGACATGACGCCTTTCACTAAGCTTGGGTCCATCCTCCTGGATATGGACAGATGGGAAGAGTGCACTGCTTAAAAACAATGTGTCTGTTTAGTTACTTGTTACTTTCTATATGACGAAACTTTGAATGTCTCAGTACGACAAAAATATTAGATGTATGGTGCCGCACTCTACTTAATTACTTTTGGTACGTTGAAACTTGTTAACTATGTTTACTATATATGTTGCTTCTATTTCATAACTGTTTTGTTCAATTCGCTTCATGATATATATATATATATGCATCTCTAACAGGTATATAGATCGACGATGGCGAGGAAGTGGTATGTTGTGTATGTAGGGCATGTTCTGGGTGTGTATGATGAGTGGCCAGAGTGTCAGGCCCAAGTCTCTGGCTTCTCTGGTGGAAGCCAGAAAAGGTTTGATAGCAGAGCGGAATACGAAGCTAGTTACATGAGATTCATAGCACAACATGGGATTCAGAACCAGCGCTGTTGCAAAAACTACTACATAATATTGCATTTGATCATCGTGATCGCTCTTATCTCGTATGTCATAGTTTAGGTAGATGGTGAAACATGTGTCTACTATGACAATGTAATAGACATGTGATCATTAACTTGTATCGCTATTTCGAGATGATGATGAGATCGACATCATTTGTGTTTGATAATGATGATATGATGACACTATGTTGTACTACTTCGATGGTGATGATGAGACATTCATTTTTCATATAGTTTCAGCGTATGTGTATGTTGTAATTGTATAAAACCTGTAAAAATACGAATATAGCAAAATAAAAAATAAAATACTAGTAGTAGCCTGGGGTTTTGGAGTAGTAGCAGCGCTGCCTTACCAGTAGCGTTGGTTGTAGAGCCACGCTACTAGTATTAGCAGTAGTGATGGACAGAGGCGCGCTACTACTAGATATAGGTAGCAGTAATGCTGGTTGAAACAAGCGCTACTGCTAAAAATTAGTTGTAGCACCGTAGCAGTAGTGCGCCTGCCCACGCTACTAATAGCCAAAAAACCAGCGCTACTGGTAAGGGTTTTCCTAGTAGTGCTTGAGCCACAACACGTACATAGATAATGTGTTGGAGCAGTTCAACACGAGTGAGGCCAAGAAAGGGTTCTTACATGTCTCACATGGTATAAGGCTAAGTGAGACTCGGAGTTCTTCGGCATCAGATGAGTGAAGCAAGATGAGTCGAATTCCTTATGCCTCCTCAATCGGATCCATCATGTATGCCATGATATGTACACGGCCTCATGTTGCTTTTGCAATAAACCTAACAAGTAGATACCAGGACAACCCAGGTGAGAGTCACTGGGTGGCAGTAAAGACTATTCTAAAATACCTGAAAAGGACTACATAGATGTTCCTAGTTTATGAAGGTGAGGAGGAGCTCGTCGTAATGTGTTACGCCGACGCTTGTTTCCAAACTGACCAAGATGATTGTCAATCATAGTCCAGATTCTTGGAGGAGCAGTCAGCTGGACGAGTTCCAAGAAAGATATGATGGCCGATTCTACCACAGAAGCCGAATGCATTGCGGTTTGTGAAGCTGCAAAGGAAGGTGTTTGGATCCGGAACTTTCTAGATGATCTTGCTATTTTCCCAGCCTCGGTAAAACCATTGGACCTTTATTGTGATAATTATGGTGCCATCGCACAAGCCAAGGAGCCAAGGAATCACCACAAGACCAGACACATATGTCATAAATATCACCTGATGCATAAGAACATAAAGAATGGTGATATAGAGTTACGCAAAATTCACACAGATGCAAATGTTGCAGATCCACAGACTAAGCCGCTTCCACAACCCAAGAATGAGGGACACGTTAGAGCTACGAGCATACAATGTCTATTTGATTGACTCTAGCGCAAGTGGGAGACTGTTGGAGATATGCCCTAGAGGAAATCATGTATGATGATATTTCCTATGTGTTTATGAATAAAGATAGTCCTTGGACATTATCAATGATGTGTATCGACAAGTACATGAGATGTTTGTGGGACTATGCATTGTATGATAACTATCCTAAAAGGTCCCTAGTCGAAAGGTTTGTGTGGACGCACAGCCGACTAGCCTAGCATATGACACGGTGGATGCTCAGTCTCACTAGCCATGGAGCATTGGATGCTAACCGGACAATATGGACTCGGACGGATCTGGTCGGACTCGATGTAGTCGGATCCTAGTCAAGATCAGGTCTGAGTCGGGTAGACCCACCTATGAGACGCAGCGATATGTCATATGTGAGTCTCTAGTACTGTCAGATTAAAGGATCCAAAGACCCAAGTGAAGGTTCGACCTCTGGGGCGTGTGCGAAGAACTCAACCTCTCTAGCCAACAGTTCATCGCCCCCACGGCCTAGCTCGATGAACAAGGTAGAAGATGGACATGGCAGTTTACCCAGGTTCGGGCCACCTTGCGGTTTAAGACCCTACTCCTACTTTGTGGTGGATTTTCCTCACGAGGGGCTGAGGATGAACTACTACATGGGAAGATCAACCTCGAAAGGTTTGCTCTAGTGAGGGAATGAGTCAAAGGCGTTCGGCCCCCTCTCTTGCTGGTGGCTAGCCGATACTTATAGTGGCCTCGATCCTCTTCCCCAAAAACGTAGGCGGGAAGGGATCCCACAGTGGCCCATTTGAAAGGGGACAAGTAGTACATCTTATACTGACAAACGGTGGTCTTCGCCTGCAAAGCCTCTGGTCGTGACGCTGCAGTGGGCTTGGTGATGACATCCGTCATGCCGTCCTGGCGGTCCTGGTCTCGTTGCACGGGAATGGAAACCTTTAGTTGATTCCTCGGGACTCCGCGCCTGCGCTTGCCTCCTTAGCACTAAAGAGGAAACCTGCTCATCTACGCGCACTGGCGCCCGCCTGGCCTTGGTCATCATTGCTTACATCACCACAACCTCATGAGGTTGAGCACCTGCATCGGAATATCCGCTCCTCAAGAGGCAGTTTGGGGAGGCCGCTCCCTCCGTAGGTCTTGGTGTCGTCCACCTCGTGAGGGTCTTGGTTTGTTGGTGTTGTAGATGGGCCATACCAGACCATCGACGGAGCCACACTGTGGGCCACAGGCAGGCAAGTCTGGGTACCCTGGTTCCCTGAACGCTGACAAGTACAACTTACATTCTATGTCCTAAGACCTGAGCTAGTGCATGTACTCGGGATGGTGTCAGACTTGCTTTGGTCCGACCAAACGATACTCCCTGACTCGGTAGTTACAAAGGTAGGTTTCGGGCTTGTCTAGACCCATGCTGCGAGACATGGTCGAGCAAAATGAGATTTTCCCCTCCGATCAGGGGAGATATACTTTGGGCCCCTCGTGTGATCAAACCAAGATAAGCATGGCCATGTGACAAGAATTATGAGATAAACCGGTTTGTGGTCGGCATCACTAGAACGAGAAAGAGGTCGGGCTAGCACAAGGATGACAGACTCGCCTTGAGCCCAACAACATATATCGGGTGGCAAAGGGAATAGAAGTGTGACCCTTGTACAAGTTCACCTAACCAGCTTCATCGGACACTTGGAGTCAGCACGTTTGGCTAGAGGCTGCTACTGACTAGGCGAGCTAGATGTGATCTGACTCGCGACCAAGTGAACGAGAACCTAAGGGGTTGCGCGCTTAAGGGAAGGAACCTATGAGGTCTGATCTGAGTCCACGAGCCAGACGTAATCCTACTTGGACATGGATCCATGTTGAACAGACTATGCGCTTTAGGATTCGTGCTGGGCCCAAGTGTTGATCTTGCGACGGATGCCTATATATAGTGGGGTGCGGAACACTCATTTGGCTGATCGCTTCGGCGGTGTCACTAGGGCTTTGCATGTGTTGCAATGAGCCACCTCCACTTGCCAATGGTTGTGTGATCGGAACTAGCAGTCTGCCACATGAAGTTCCTCCTGCAGGCGCGGATACCATAAAAGGCAGTTGTAACACCCCAGATGTAACTTTCCATATTTGTAACTCCAACGCATTCCATTTCAGGCTATGTGTTATATTATTTTCTCTGTGGTTGGGTTTTTGTCTTTCGTTTTGCATTTTGTTCATGTCATGCATCTCATGTCATCGCATCATGTACATTGCACTGTATGTTTTCATAAAACTTGCATCCGCTCGTAGTTGCCGCTCCTAGCTTCTCTCCATTGTGTTCGTTGACCGTTCTGAGACCAACCGTGTTTTTGTTTCCCTATTGTCAAACCACCTAACCTCTCTGCACTACCACAGACCCCCTCGTGTGCGCATCCGAAACTCCCCCGGACCCGACCCAGGCAGTCATTCTCGATGGGTCAGGATCATCCCCAAACATCTATAAAACATCTTTGTTTTCTTATTTGGGCTTCCCTACCTTTTTATTCTCATCCATCGGATTTTGGTCGGATGATCAAAACTCCTCTCTTTCTTATATATATAGTCCAACCCTAGACCACTAAGCTGTCCCGAACATTCCATCCATCCCGCCGCTACCTCCTAGTCCCATCGGGATCTCACCCAGCTGATCTCCTCATCTTCACCAACCAGCCAACTACCTTCTCCCTCAAAACCAAGCCAAAAGACCAGCCTCCACGTCTCCTGCAACTGCCAGCAGCCAGTCCCCTCCCTCCTAATTTTTAGCATCGGCCAATCCCCACCGAAATCGAACCAACCTGCAGCAACGCTCGATCTCCTCATCCCCGAGCTCCGCTCGATCCTCCCTCCTGCTCGTGCCCGAGGGGCTTGCCCCGAGCACCTCACAAGCAGCAGCAACAGTCCCGAACAGCATCGCCCATGGCCTTGTCTCCGGCCAGAACGAGCCTCCCTATGCTCCTCCACCTTGCCTCATCGTCCGGCGACCGGCGCCGCCGCTGGCGACCATGAGATAAGCACTGCTGCCCTTCTCATCCTCCTATTGTTTGTCTGCCTCCATCGTCTTACCTCCCTCTCTCTCTTTCTCCGTTCAAACAGGGCCACCGCCACAAAGGTCTTGCCAGGCGCACCGCCGCCTGCATCCGTCGTCCCCCACGACCTCCTCGGGCGCCCGCGCCTGCCGCCGGCCGGCCACGGCCAGGTTGCCTCGCCTCCTCTCGCTCCCACTCCGGCCCTCTCTCTGTCACTGCCACTTGTCTAAATTTTCCCTACCATGGCCCTGCAGTTCCTCACCGCCTCGGAGCTCCCTTGCAGCCGGATCCGGGACCCCCTCGCCTGGATCTGCCCGTTCCCGGCGCTCGCGTCGCTGTCAGCCACCCGTTGCTGGAGTTCCTTGCCGGATCGAGCACTGCCGCTGCTCCCCTATTTCAACCGCTGCGGCCTGCTTCGCGTGGTCGAGCAGAGCGCTCGCTTGTGCCCGTTGACCGCGTCGCCAGCCAGCACACCCGAGCCGGCCCAAGTGGCCTGGTGAGCAGCCCCGGCCTTTTTCCTCCCTTGGGCTTCCTGTCTAGATTTGGCCCAGAGTCTATTTTTTTAGGCTCTACACTTTGTCTATTATCCAGGAATTACAATTTTACAGAAAAACCCTTGCACTTCATGCATACAAAAACTCCACAACCGTGCATCGGATTAAAACAAACTATATATGTAAAATGCTTAGATTTTCGTCTAGTTTCATAATATGCCACTTTCATCCATGATTAAAATGTTTAAAATGTTGTTTGTTTAAATTTGCTTAAATGTCATGCTAAAATGATTTATTTTATAACTAAATAACCGTAGCTCGGCTTTAAATAAACTTTATATGTAAATGGGGTGGATAAATGCCTAGTTTAACTTGGTGCACTTTGTTTTACTGTTTAACAACATTAAAATATGGTTTACGGCAGAACAGTACCAAATTTGAAATATGCAAATGGGGATTTTCCGGAATTGTTGTTTCTTGTTCCGGCCTCATTTAAACTTGCCTAGATAGGTAGTTTTCATATGTTTCACCTCTTGCCATGTATAACAACATTTAATACGCAACTCGTTACATATTGCTGTGTGTACCTAAACGAGAGCGAACAAAATAACTCGAGTGTGGTGTTTCGTCAATATGCAACTCGTTACATATTGAGCTCCACTTAACTTGTAGTGTTGTTTGTGCACTTTGCCATGCCATGCCTTTTTAAACCGGACGTGCATCATACTTGATTGTGCATCATGCCATGATTATGTGAGGGTTGTTTACCTTGTTGTTTGCTTCTTTACGGTGTTGCTTCTTAGTTCCAGTAATGTTGTGATCGTGAGGATTCGTTCGACTACGCTCGTTTGTCTTCTTCATGGACTCGTTCTTCTTCCTATCGGGATTTCAGGCAAGATGTCCATTACCCTCGATATCATTTCTATCTTTGCTTGCTAGTTGCTTCGTTCTATCGCTATGTTGCGCTAATTATCACTTTTTACCATGCCTCCCATATTGCCATGTCAAGCCTCTCACCCACCTTTCCTAGCAAACCACTTTTTGGCTAAGTTACCGCTTTTTCTCAGCCCCCTTGAGGGAGTCCTGGATTAGGGGGTGTCCGTATAGCCGAACTATCACCGTTGGCCGGACTCCTGGACTATGAAGATACAAGATTGAAGACTTCGTCCCGTGTCCGATGGGACTTCCCTCGGCGTGGAACGCAAGCCTGGCGATACGGATATGTAGATCTCCTACCATTGTAACCGACTCTGTGTAACCCTAACCCTCTTTGGTGTCTATATAAACCGGAGGGTTTTAGTCTGTAGGACGAACAACAATCATACCATTGGCTAGCTTCTAGGGTTTAGCCTCTCTGATCTCGTGGTAGATCTACTCTTGTACTACCCATATCATGAATATTGAACAAGCAGGAGTAGGGTTTTACCTCCATCGAGAGGGCCCGAACCTAGGTAAAAACATCGTGTCCCTTGTCTCATGTTACCATCCGCCTAGACGCACAGTTTGGGACCCCCTACCCGAGATCTGCCGGTTTTGACACCGACATTGGTGCTTTCATTGAGAGTTCCTCTATGTCGTCATCCTTAGGCCCGATGGCTCCTCCGATCATCAACAATGATGCGGCCCAGGGTGAGACTTTTCTCCCCGGACAGATCTTCGTATTCGACGGCTTTGCACTGCGGGCCAATTCGCTTGGCCGTCTGGAGCAGATTGAAAGCTATGCCCCTGGCCATCGGGTCAGATTTGGAAGTTTGAACTATACGGCTAACGTCCTCAGAGACTTGATCTTCGACGGGTTCAAGCCACAGCCAAGCGCGCTGCACTGTCACAATGGGCACGATCTAGCTCTGACGCCGGACAGTGCTCTGGAGGCCGCACAAGTGCCCGCTCCGACCCTTAGCTCAGAGCCGACTGCGTCGACCGAGGACGGGTGGCTGGACACCGCCTCGGGGGCTGCTATCTCTATGGCGATGGAGCCGAATACTATCCCTGTCCTTTGCAAGGCTCATAACTCCAAGGTACCGGACTCCTCTCCGGACTCCAGACCTTCCGCGCCCCTGCCAATCGAACCCGATTGGGCGCCAGTCATGGAGTTCACCAGCACAGACATTTTCAGCACTCGCCCTTTGGCGACATCCTGAATTCACTAAAGTCTCTCTCTTTATCACGAGAGCCCTGGCCGGACTATGGTCAGGAAGGTTGGGATGCGGACAACGAAGAAATTCAAAGCCCACCCACCACCCACTTCGTAGCCACTGTCGATGATTTAACCGACATGCTCGACTTCGACTCCGAAGACATCGACGGTATGGACGACGATGCAGGAGACGACCAAGAACCAGCGCCTACAGGGCACTGGAAGGCCACCTCGTCATACGACATTTACATGGTGGACACCCCAAAAGATGGGAATGGCGATGGAACAACGGAGGATGACCCCTCCAAGAAACAACCTAAGCGTCGGCGTCAGCGGCGCCGCTCTAAATCCCGCCATAGCAAAAATGGTGATTCCGGCACGGGAGACAATAACACCCCAAAAAGTGCCGAAGACAACCCCCTCCAGCAAGATTCAGCATAGGAAGATGGAGAAGCCAGCCTTCATGAGAGAGCAGCAGACAGTGAGGTAGAGGACGATAATTACATGCCTCCCTCTGAAGACGAGGCAAGCCTCGACGACAACGAATTTGTCGTGCCTGAGGATCCCGTTGAACAGGAGCGTTTCAAATGCAGGCTTATGGCCACCGCAAGCAGCCTCAAGAAAAAGCAGCAACAGCTTAGAGCTGATCAAGATTTGCTAACTAACAGAAGGACTGAAGTCCTTGCGGCCGAAGAGTACGAACTCGAACGCCCCTCGAAGAGCTACCCAAAATGCAGGCTGCTACCCCGATTAGAGGAGGAAGCACTCAAACCTACATCACCAACGCAGGATGCGGCAGGCCGGCCACCTCGTGGCCGCGACAGAGAGGCCTCTCGGCCCTCCACTCAAACCGCACCCCGGCGCCGCTCAAAAAATACCAAGGCACGGGGAAGTGCACCAGACCTGCAAGATATATTGGAGGACAAGGCAAGGCAGACAAGATCGATCTACGGATCGCATGGGCGCCTCACTACACGTGACGACAACCGTCACGCCGGATACATCAAATCCGGTCGGGCCGAACACAGCAGACAAAACCCATTTGAGCTACGTCGTGATATAGCCCAATATAGAGGCGCCGCACACCCACTATGCTTCACAGACGAAGTGATGGATCATCAGATCCCTGAGGGTTTCAAACCCGTAAACATTGAATCATATGATGGCACAACAGATCCTGCGGTCTGGATCAAGGACTATCTCCTTCATATCCACATGGCCCGCGGTGATGATCTACACGCCATCAAATACCTCCCACTCAAGCTTAAAGGACCAGCTCGGCATTGGCTTAACAGCTTGCCAGCAGAGTCAATTGGTTGTTGGGAAGACCTGGAAGCCGCATTCCTCGACAATTTCTAGGGCACCTATGTGCGACCACCAGACGCCGATGACCTAAGCCACATAATTCAGTAGCCAGAGGAATCGGCCAGACAATTCTGGACACGGTTCCTAACCAAGAAAAATCAAATCATCGACTATCCGGATGCAGAGGCCCTTGCAGCCTTCAAACATAACATCCGTGACGAGTGGCTCTCCCGGCACCTAGGACAGGAAAAGCCGAAATCCATTGCAGCCCTCACAACACTCATGACCCGCTTTTGCGTGGGAGAAGACAGCTGGCTAGCTCGTAGTAACAACATGACCAAGAGCCCTGGTAATTCGGATACGAAGGACAGCAATGGCAGGTCGCATCGCAACAAGCACAAGCACCGCATTAACAGCGATAATACAGAAGATACGAAAGTCAATGCCAGATTCAGAGGCTCTAAACCAGGTCAGTGGAAAACGCCATTCAAAATAAATACTCCGGGCCCGTCCAATTTGGACCGAATACTCGATCGCTCATGCCAGATACACGGCACCCCCGAAAAACCAGCCAACCACACCAACAGGGATTGTTGGGTGTTCAAGCAGGCAGGCAAGTTACATGCCGAAAACAATGACAAGGGGCTGCGTAGCAACGACGAGGAGGAGCCCCGGCCGCCAAACAATAGAGGACAGAAGGGCTTACCCCTGCAAGTGCGGACGGTGAACATGATATACACAACCCACATACCCAAAAGGGAGCGGAAGCATGCACTAAGGGACGTATATGCGATGGAGCTAGTCACCCCAAAGTTCAACCCGTGGTCCTCTTGCCCGATTACTTTTGATCGAAGGGACCACCCCACTAGCATCCGTCACGGCGGATTCGCCGCATTGGTTCTAGACCTAATCGTTGACGGATTTCACCTCAGTAGAGTCCTGATGGACGACGGCAGCAGCCTGAACCTGCTTTATCAGGATACAGTGCGCAAAATGGGCATAGACCCCTCAAGGATTAAACCCACAAAGACGACCTTTAAAGGCGTCATACCAGGTGTAGAGGCCAACTGTACAGGCTCAGTTACACTTGAAGTGGTCTTCGGATCTCCGGATAACTTCCGAAGCGAGGAGTTAATCTTCGACATAGTCCCGTTCCGCAGCAGCTATCACGCACTGCTCGGACGAACCACATTTGCAAAGTTCAATGCGGTGCCGCACTATGCATATCTCAAGCTCAAGATGCCAGGCCCTCGAGGAATCATTACGGTCAAGGGAAACACCGAACGCTCTCTCCGAATGGAGGAGCACACGGCAGCTCTGGTAGCGGAGGTACAAAGCAGCCTCTTAAGGCAATTCTCGAGTCCGGCTAACGTCTGGACATCGCCAAGCGTGCCCGGAGTAACCTACAACAGGACCGCCCGGCACATTCCGAGCACACGTAGCAATGCGGCCCCAACCCCAGCCCTCGCGGCATTGCGAAACTAGTACTACGCGTACATAATTACGCTCTGGAAATACCATGGGTATAGGGGGAGGGGCACGACCATGACAGGCCCAGAATGCGGCTCAACCGCACCAGGGGCTACCGATTGTGTAATTCTTTTTCTTACTTTTAGGACTCCTTTATCAAGAAGCCCTACCCGGCAGTAGAATCGCCGAACACACGATGCAACAGCCAGGGAAGCAAAAAGCTACGTCGAATGTCTAGGTGGTCTCTATAACGAGCAGTATACTTGTTTTACAAATCATTCCGCAGCTCGCTCCTGGAGGGGGACATGTCAAATAGTCCCGTCCCTTGCTTATAGCACTATTTGTATCGTTCTGCTTTTACCGAAGCTTTTTTAATGAACAATGCACAGCTTTTGCCTATTATTGCATTCCTTTTTCTTATCTATATATGTTCACTTATGACATATTGCATCCGTGCGCTTTGGTATGGCCAAATACACCAGGAGCTTAAGTACCCCAAAATATGGTGTGATAAGTCCAAACACTTTCACAAGTGCGGCACCCCAAACTTATAGCATTATATGCATCGGCTCCGAATCATGTCTTGGGTCAATAGTTGGGTTTGCTCGGCTCCCATGTTTTGGTACCTTACGTTCCGTTATATCGGCTAAGGTAGCGCTGGGAGAACCACTGCGATTGTGCCCCGGTTGAGCTGGGTTGAGCACCTCAGTGGAGAAAGCTAAAACTGACCGTCATGATAGGGCGAGAGCCGGTCGCTGTTCGAGAGGTTTTTCGAGTCCCTAAAGACTTATGCTGCTTAGAGCGAGGAGCCGGCTTTGTCCGGCCTAGGCGTGGATAGCGCCCCGAATTCGGTCTTCCGAATACTAGGAGCTTCGCCGAAATTTAAAATTATAGAATTCTATGGCTAAGTGAGAGTGTTCAAGCATTATAGTCCGGTTGCCTTGTTCCTTGCGTTGAGCGCCTCCCTCGAAGGACCCAAGAATGGGAAAAAGAGCGCTCAAGTTTATCCCGAACACCCCAGCACTCACGGCACGGGGGTAGAAGCCGACGACTCGCCATCTCTCAAAATTAAGAAACGGCCGCACAGAAGGTAATATTTTAAATTCACAAGCGTTGCTTAGCTCATATGAACTAGTTTTCAAGCGTACAGGATAACAAATGCGAGTTTACTCAAAAATTACATCTTTGGAGCATTCACCCGCTATAAGGCGGGCACCCTTCAGGATGCCCGCATAATACATCTCGGGCGTGTTATACTCCTTGCCCGGCAGTGGAGCGTCCGTCACAAGCTTCTCAGCATCCATCTTGCCCCAGTGCACTTTACCACGGGCAAGGGCCCTACGGGAACCTTCGATACAGACGGAGCGCTTGACGACTTCAATCCATGGACAGGCATCCACCAGCCGCCTCACCAGCCCGAAGTAGCTCCTAGGAATGGCTTCCTTAGGCCACAGCCAAACTATGAGGCCCTTCATGGCCTTTTCGGCCACCTTATGGAGCTCGACCAGCTGCTTCAGCTGGTCGCTCAAGGGCACCGGGTGTCCGGCCTCAGCATATTGAGACCAGAACACCTTCTCCGTCAAGCTCCCCTCCTCGGCCCGGTAGAATGCGGCAGCGTCGGACACACTGCGGGGCAGATCTACGAATGCTCCTGGAGAGCTCCGGATTCGGGTAAGTAACAAGTAATTCACTTTCACGTGCTTGCTTTGCATGAAGAATGCCTTACCCGCCGCTATCTTCTTCATTACCTCAATCTCCTGGAGGGCTTTCTGGGCTTCGGCCTTAGCGGCTTTGGCGCTCTCAAGAGCCGAGGCAAGCTCGGACTCTCGAGTCTTTGAGTCACGCTCCAAACTCTTGTGTTTTTCCACGAGAGCCTGGAGCTCTTGCCGCACCTCCGCCACCCGCGCCTCCTGGTCCTCTCCCTTGGTGCGCTCCGCGGCCGCATTGCTTTCGGCCTTGGACACAGCATCCTTCAGGGTCGCCACCTCGTTCGTGGCCCCTGCAATTCTCACGTTATTCCTGCTATTTTTTGCAACCACATCTTTTATATACTTCCATAAGGTATTACTTACCTTCCTAGTCCTCGAGATGCTTTTTGGCAAGGCCGAGCTCATTCTCGGACCGCTCGAGGCTCTGCTTCAATGCATCGACCTCCGTAGTCAGTGCGGCAGAGGTCGGCAGTGCAGCCTGCATTCCCAATATTGACATACCTATGTTAGACTCTTGCGTACATCTTTTTAGATCCTCAGTTCGGCTTTTCTTTCTGAACACCAAACTGAGCATCAGGGGCTACTGTCTATGCGGTAATATTCTGACATATCTTAAATACATACCTCAAAGCCTGTTAGAAGGCTGGCACAGGCTTCGGTCATCCCGCTCTTGGCGGACTGAACTTTCTGGATCACCACACTCATAACAGTGCGGTGCCCCTCGTCGATGGAGGCGCCGTTAAGTGCCTCCAGCAAATTATCTGGTGCCTCCGGTTGGACGGAGGTCACCGGTGTCACAGTCTCGCCCTTCTTACGAAGGGGTCGCCTGCCGGACTCCGGAACCACTGAAGGTTCCGGTGTGGAGTCCGGCCCAGGGCCCGACTTAGAGCCATTTTGGGTTTGATCCCCCTTATGCCCGGGGTCCGGGAGGTTGCCTTGCGGCGCCTCCAAGACCTCCTCCTCCTGGCTGGGCCCCTTTTGGGACCCCACCTCAGCATCGTCCGCTGCGTGAGGAGAGGAGGCGGCCGGAAGTGAAGTACTATTTACGTCCGACGGAGCCAGGGAGCCACTCGTTGAAGTGTCGAGCCCGTCCTTGGGCGGGCAGCAGGGTTGTATTCGGCGTTAGGAGACCCTATATGACAAACGAAACGCCATGAGTTATTCTGGTATCCGGACACTTACGATGTCGCCGGGGGCTTATCCCTCGGTGGCCACTCCTCTTCGCCGTCGTCGGTGCTGGTGAAAAAGTCCGGAGGAAGGGTCCTTCCCTTCTTGGACCCTTCGGCCTCCACAGTTGGCGCAGCCTTCCTTTTCTTCTCTCCCCCCACTGGGGGAGAGGCCTCTTTTTCCTCCTGCTCGTCTTCACGGCAGGAGCCCGCCTCAGAGTCATCGAACGATGAGTCCGATAACACCTGGCGCTGGGAACTCTTTCGAGTTCCCGTGGTCTTCTTCTTGGCCTTGATCCCTGGCACCACATGAGGTGCCGGAACCAGCAGCCCCGTCAATCGGGCGTCCGCTGGGTTTTCTGGCAAAGGAGCCGGACAGTTGATCTGTCCGGACTTCTTCTGCCAGTCCTGTCAAAGGAACGGGAGCTTAGATCCCGCATAGAGTCAAAATATGAGAAACAAATATCCTGTGATGAGCAGAATGAACTTACCACGCTGGCCATGCGCTTTGCGCAAAATCCGCGATCCTCGGTAGTGGGAGGGTGAACCTCGGAGCCCTTGAATAGCACCTTCTAGGCATCTTCGTGTGTTGTGTCGAAAAGCCTGGACAAAGTTTAGTGCTGGGCCGGGTCGAATTCGCACAGGTTGAAGGCCCGTCGTTGACACGGGAGGATGCGGCGGAAGAGCATGACCTGGACTACGGTGACGAGTTTAACCTTCTTGTCCATCAGGTTTTGGACCCAGGTTTGGAGTCCGGTCACCTCTTCCGAATTACCCCACGACAGGACCATCTCTTTCCAAGAGGTGAGCCGTGTGGGGATGCCAGATCGGAATTCGGGGGCCGCTGGTCGTGCTGCTCGGTGATGTAGAACCACCCCGATTTCCACCCCTTGATGGTTTCCACAAAGGATCCCTCGAGCCATGTGACATTGGGCATTTTGCCCACCATGGCGCCTCCGCACTCCGCTTGGCAGCCACCCACTACCTTCAGCTTGACATTGAAGGTCTTCAGCCATAAGCCGAAGTGGGGCTGGATGCGGAGGAAGGACTCGCACACGACGATAAACACCGAGATGTTGAGGATGAAATTCAGGGCCAGATCGTGGAAATCCAGGCCGTAGTAGAACATGAGCCCCCGGACAAATGGGTGAAGTGGAAAACCTAGTCCGCGCAGGAAGTGGGTGAGGAACACCACCCTCTCATGGGGCCTAGGGGTGGGGATGAGTTGCCCCTCATCTGGGAGCCGGTGCGCGATGTCGCTGGACAAATATCCGGCCTTCCTCAACTTTTTGATGTGCCCCTCTGTGACGGAGGAGGGCATCCACCTGCCACCCGCTCCGGACATGACTGGAGAAGGTTGAGGTGGGGAGTGCGGGCTTGAGCGTTGGAGCTCGAGTGCGCGGAGGTGGATAAGCAAAGGAGGAAGAAGGCGTAAATGGAAAGAGTGGATCCTTATCCCCTTATATGGGCGGACGAAGCTATGCGCCCCCACCAGCCTGCTAAAACTCACTTATCTCCCAAGCGCCGTAATCAATGGCGCGGTTGGGTTACCCACGCCCGTATTGATGAGAATCCTGGAATAAGGGGACATGATTTCTGCTTTGACAAGACATGCCAAGGAAAACGCCTCGCTAAACGCGCTGAGGTGGGACAATAAAACGATTCGAATAAAGGCTTGGCCGCGGTGTGATGTCATGCCATAGAATACGTCAGCAGATTGAATTTGTGTGAATATTATTCTCTCTACGGTGGTATGTGGAACTTATTTTGCAGAGCCGGACACTATCCTTGTGTTCAAAATCTTCTATGAAGTATTCGGAGGAGGAACCCGCCTTACAATGCCGAAGACAATATGCACGCCGGACTCGTCGTCATTGAAGCCTGGTTCAGGGGCTACTGAGGGAGTCCTAGATTAGGGAGTGTCCGGATAGCCGAGCTATCACCGTTGGCCGGACTCCTGGACTATGAAGATACAAGATTGAAGACTTCATCCGATGTCCGGATGGGACTTTCCTTGGCGTGGAAGGAAAGCTTGGCGATACAGATATGTAGATCTCCAACCATTGTAACCGACTCTGTGTAACCCTAACCCTCTTCGGTGCCTATATAAACCGGAGGGTTTTAGTCCGTAGGACGAACGAAAATCATACCATAGGCTAGCTTCTAGGGTTTCGCCTCTCTGATCTCGTGGTAGATCTACTCTTGTACTACCCATATCATCAATATTAATCAAGCAGGAGTAGGGTTTTACCTCCATTGAGAGGGCCTGAACCTGGGTAAAAACATCGTGTCCCTTGTCTACTGTTACCATCCGCCTTGACACATAGTTCGGGACCCCCTACCCGAGATCCGCCGGTTTTGACACAGACACCCCTCTTATAGCATTGCTAGTTGCAAGTGAAGTTGAAGATTGCTCCATGCTGGTACATGTTTATGTTGGGATATCACAATATCTCTTATCTTAATTAATGCATCTATATACCTGGTAAAGGGTGGAAGGCTCGGCCTTTTGCCTAGTGTTTAGTTCCACTCTTGCCGCCCTAGTTTCCGTCATACCAGTGTTATGTTCCTTGATTTTGCGTTCCTTACGCGGCTGGGTTTATGGGAACCCCTTGTCAATTTGCTTTGAATAAAACTCCTCCAGCAAAGCCCAACTTTGGTTTTACATTTTCCTAACATCCTATAACCCTCCCTTGGGCAGGCCAACCCAAGGGTCATCTTTATGTTAACCACTCCGGGCCGGTGCTTGTCTAAGTGTTGGTCCCAACCGAGCCGCCTGCGGGGCCACCTCGGGGAAACTTGAGTGCTGGTTTTACTCATACCTTGACTCATCAAGTGTGCCCTGAGAATGAGATATGTGCAGCTCCTACCGGGAATTGTTGGCACATTTGGGTGGTCTTGCTGGTCTTGTTTTACCATTGTCGAAATGTCTTGTAACCGGGATTCCGAGTCTGATCGGGTCTTTCCAGGAGAAGGAATATCCTTCATTGGTCATGAGAGCTTATAATGGGGTAAGTTCGGACGCCCCTGCAGGGTATAAACTTTCGAGAGCCATGCCCGCGGTTGTGTGGCAGATGGGAATTTGCTAATATCCGGTTGTAGAGAACTTGACAGTTGACTTAATTAAAATGCATCAACCGTGTGTGTAGCCGTGATGGTCTCTTTTTGGTGAAGTCCGAGAAGTGAACACGGTTTGGGTTATGTTTGAACGTAAGTAGTTTCAGGATCACTTCTTGATCACTTCTAGCTTTACGATCATTGCGTAGTTTCTCTTCTTACGCTTGTACTCGTATGTTAGCCACAATTTTTGCTTAGCGCTTGCTGCAACTCCACCTCATTACCACACCCTACCCATAAGCTTAAATAGTCTTGATCTCGTGGGTTTTGAGATTGCTGACTCCTCGTGACTCACAGATACTACCAAAATAGTTGCAGGTGCCTATGATACCAGTGCAGGCGATGCTACCGAACTCAAGTGGGAGTTCGACGAGGACCTTGGTCGTTACTATGTTTCATTTTCTGATGATCAGTAGTGGAGCCCAGTTGGGACAATCGGGGATCTAGCATTTGGGGTTATCTTCTTTTCATTTGGATTTGTCCGTAATCGGACTATGTGTGTACTCTGAATAATGTATGAATTATATGATCTTCGTGTGAAGTGGCGATTGTAAGCCAACTCTATTTATCCCTTTCTTGTTCTTTACATGGGATTGTGTGAATATGACCCTTCTTGCAACAAAACCACAATGCGGTTATGCCTCTAAGTCGTGCCTTGGCACGCAGGAGATATAGCCGCATTGTGGGTGTTACAAGTTGGTAATCAGAGCCATCACCGACTTAGGAGCCCCCTGCTTGATTGAATCACTGACGTTGTTGAGTCTAGAAAAAAATGTTTTGAGTCTTAGCATTATAGATATCAGAGAGCAGGATTCTTTTTACTCCTCAGTCCCTTCGTCGCTCTGTTGAGGCCTCCTTACGTAGATGTTTTGACATTCCTCGCCTCAAATTTCACTAAAAAAATTTAGGATCACGCGGGTATCTCTGAATTGTTCTGATAGTTTTGTGAAGAGAACATTGTTCTTGGTGCGTCTTGACATTACGGGTTGTGGCAGTGTCCCGGGGAGTTGAGCCCCGTGGTGTTGTCGTCACAATTTTATCGTTGCAGTTCTAGAATACCTGAGTTTTCGCCAACATTGAAAATCTCTTTTATGCAGCTAGTGGTAAGATAACCTCGACGCCACCTAGTACTGGGGCGGGAGTTCAGGAGTACTGCCATAGCTCATATAACGGATGCTTTGCGAAGCTTGAGATAGACGATTTCCGAAGGTTTCTTGGTTATGTGTTGACGGATGGATACAGCTTGGATGTAGGTATTGTTAGTTTGGGTGAGATAATTATTGTGTCCCCTATATCCCCAACACCAGATTGCATAACCACAAAGTTTCGGGAGTTTTATAGGTGGTGTCGGATTTTGGGTTCCGGCAAAACCCATGAGGTTTGAACACTAGGGTGCGCACGAAGATTTGCCCCTACCAAATCTCGCCCTCATCCTCGCCGCGATCTCTAAGGTTGGCTCCATGAACTCACAACACAAGAGACACAAGATTTATACTGGTTCGGGCCACCGTTGTGGTGTAATACCCTACTCCAGTGTGGTGGCGGTGGATTGCCTCTTGGGCTGATGATGAACAGTACAAGGGAAGAACAACCTCCTGAGGAGAGGTGTTCTTGTGCTTGGTGGGTGCGAGGATGAACTGAGTTCATTCCAGTCTCCTTCTACTGTGGTGGCTAGCCCAATTTATAGAGGCCCTGGTCCTCTTCCCAAATATTGAGCGGGAAGGGATCCAACAATGGCCAATTTGAAAGGGGACAACTAGTACAAGTTAACCTGACTAAAGGTGGTCTTCGCCTGTCAGAGGCGCTGGTGGTGATGCCGTATTGGGCTCCACAATGACCACCATCCTGCCGTCCTGCTGGTCTTGGTCTTGTTGCACCGATATGGAAACCTTTGCCCGATGCCTCGGTACTCCACGCTTGCGCTTGCCCCCTTAGCACGAAAGGGGAAATGAGGACACTGCACGTGATGGCGCCCGCATGGCCTTGGTCGTCATGGCTTGCGTCATGGGAACCTCACGAGGTACCCCTTGCCTTGATCTCTCCGCCCCCTCGTGAGCCTACCTAGTGAGGCCGCTCCTGAGGAGGCCTTGTACCTTCCGCCTCGCAAGGCTTGGCCCCTCGCGAGTTTATTGAGTGTTGGTTGACGAAGACGGGCCATACAAGGCCGCTGGTGGAGCCACGCCGTGGGCCGCAGGCAGGCAAGTCTGGGGTCCCCCATTCCCAGAACGCCGAAAGTAGCCCCTGGGCCCAAGGCGTGCTCGTACTTGGCTTCGTGGCGAAGCCAAAGGGCAAGTGCGGAACGCCGCAGGCCCCAACAACGTGCGGCCTTGGTCGATACGTGGCGACTGATTGGACGTGGGCTTCTCCACTTGCCCATGCTGCCCAAATATCCGCCTAGCTAGGTGGTCGTGGCACCCTACACAGTTATTTCCTCCTTGCAGACGGCGTGTGTCCTATCCTTCCGTCCTCCTCGATCCCCTGCCTCTGCTTTCAATCTGACTCGAGCTCAGTCCATGCTATTGCCATGGCGCCGACTCGCACGAAGAAAGGGAAGAAGCCTTTGTCCTTAGCCAATCTGCCCCTGACAATTGAGCCCGCCATCGACCAATCGCAGTTGCTCAACCGGGAGGCCATGGGCAAGGTCCTCCCTACGCTCGCTTCCAGCTTCAATGAGTGGAGAGGGACGGTGGCTTACCCTATATCCCGATCCTCCATTGACAAGACAACCACTAAGGTTCGGTTCTTTGTTGACGCCCTGTGGGCTGGCCTTGTTCCCTTTCTCCGCCTTTTTCAACGCAGTGCTTTCCCATTACCAGATTCACATGCAGCACCTTGATCCCCAATCCGTTGCCCTTCTCGCCGTCTTCGCCTTTGTTTGTGAGGCCATGGTGGGCATTCCTCCTTCCGTTGCCCTCTTGCGCCATTTCTTCCCGCTGCATCTGACCGACCCCTCGCAGTGCTCGGGGTGCCTCAGCTTCCAGGTTGTGGCAGAGACGGCCACCTCAGGGATTGATTTTGATCTCCCGCCGTCCACGAGTGGGTACCGGACGCGGTGGGTGTAAATGGATGTTGGAGTGCTCAGCCTCCTGCTCTCGCCTCCGTCATCGCCTGCCATCCCCAACTCCGGCTGGGTCCACGAGAAGCTCGCGAGCTCTCGCCTTCCCTTCGTCTGGTTCCGGTTGAAGAGGTTGAGAGACATTGGCATGACTGCACCCCAGGTGGTGATGGAGTTCCTCCGACATCGCATTGCCCCTCGCCAACGCCATTCCGGGCCAATGTGGGCCCTGGACGATCACCAGGATCACATGAGGCTTCAGGAGTCGGGACTCTCGCTTGAACCGCGAAGGACGGTGCTTGAAGTCTTGACTGGCGACCCCTCGCCAGGTGATATGCCGCAAGGGGGTTGTCTCTTTTATCTCTGCTCGAACAGGGTTGAGTTCGCGGGGCAGATGCCTTCCTTAGACGAATGGGGGCTGCGTCTGGTTGTCCTTGTGGGGCCTCGTGAGAATCCTGTTGTCGTGGCTCCCCTCCTTGCCGCTATCACCGAGCTTGCCCCAAGAGTGGACACAGGGAGGCAAGCATCTCTAGAGGCCGGAGGCGCGGGCGTCGAGGTGCCAACACCGCTTAAGGTTCCCGAGGCGCCATCTTCAGGAACCTGTGAGGCTCGCCCTATGGCGGTCGTTGAGGAGGAGATGAAGTTTGTGGCTCCTCAGGCCGAAGCTCCCGAGACCTCGACAAGCCAGCATGAGGCGGAGCCTGATTGCTCTGCCCAGCTTGGCGCTCCTGAGGTCGACTGCCTGGGTGCCTCTCCAGTCGCGGCCCGCACTGGCCTCCATGTCCAATGCCTTGGCCGGTTCCACGTGGACTTCGCCGCGCTCCGTAAGAGGAAGGAGTCTTCGAGCTGAAGTGGTGGCACCATCCGGCCGTTGAAACATAGGAAGTACATCGCCATAGACGGGTAAGTACCTTATCCTTTTAATTCCCCAATCGCTGCTTCCCTTCCTGACTGTGGCTCTTCAGGATCCCTCTTGCCAAGCTCGTGGAGTCTCCCGAGAAGCAGCCTCCTCTGGCCTTGCCTTCGTTGTTAGCCTTGAGCGCCCCAAGCCTCCACGCTGCCCCTGGCGTGGGGTCAACCGGAGAAGTAAGTCTGGCTGCAAGGTGCCTTGAGCCTGTGCCCTTGCTGCCTTTCCTTCGCAACCTTGTATGGAGCGCGGCCAGCCTACCCAGGGCTCCTCCTCTGGTGATGGACGGCAGCTGGTTGGCGTCAATCCTGGGCTCCTCTTCAAGTGGCAAGCCTGCACTGGTCCGGGTCCCTTGCGGGGCCAGGCCAGCGACCCTGGGGGACCAGCCCCCAGCCCCCTGCCGAGAGGGGGCGAACCGCTTCGGATCCCATTAACGGCGCCAGCGACGGGGGCGACATCAGCCGCGCGCTGAAGTTTGCGTGCGAACAAAGAGTCGTCCGCCACGAGTTCTTCCAAAACGTGATGGATGCAATGGGCTAGCTTGGTGGAGAACTTGCGGATGTAGACGCACGCCTTGAAGCCGAGGGCCTACAGCTGATCGAGGAGCGGAATAAACTGAAGGTGGCCATCAACCTCGGGCGCCACCAGCACGAGCTTGACAATGCGAAGGCCGAGGCATCCCTTGTGACCTCGCGTGAGGCCTGGTCCCGAGCTTTGGAGGAGGCCTGGGAAGCAGATCGTTGTCGGGAAATTGCAGAGAAGAGCGTGTGGGAGCTCCAAGCCTGGAGCGCTTCCTTGGAGCGGCAGGTGGAGGCGCACCAAGCCTCCCTTGTGTCGCTAAGGGGGACACCTGTCAAGGAGTGGGAGGTCCTGAAGCGTGAGGAAGCGCTGACGCTGGAGGCCGCAAAGCGCAGTCTTGAGCTTGAGCGGTTGGAGATGAGGGATCGCCAGGGTGCCCAAGCGGAGGACGCCGTTGGCGTACGCGAGGCCCGTGTCGAGGAGGAGGTCGACCATCGTGTAGCCGAGGCTCGCGTAGATCTTGCGAGTAGGCATAACCTGAAGCTGAAACTGGTTGAAGCCAAGGTTGCGGGCAGGACTGCCGCCCTCTGGTCTAGGCTAACTGAAGCAGAACGGCGCGCGGAGGCTGCCGCAGCCGCCGTGGTCTCAGCGCAGGCCGAGCTGGCCTCCGCCCGCGCCGAGCTGCTTCCTCATCAGCAGCGGGTTGCCAATGCCTAGTCCATCACGCTACAGAACAGGGAGGAAGTGCTTCAAAGGCGGATGTTGGAGTGCGTGCATGCCCCCATGCTCCAGGACCTCAGGAACAGGGCCAACATGGCCCTGGGCAGCATCTGTGATGAGAACTCCCTGCATACCCACACGACCGACTACGCCAGTCATCTCCGCTTCTTACGGACGTGGTGACGCGCATGGAGAACCACTCCGAGAGAGCTCACCAACTTGTTGAGGACAGGAGCCGCAGCCTGCTCGGGCACGCATTTTCCCGTGTCTTCAGCCACCTTCAGAACACCTACCCCGACTTCGACTTTGATGACACCATCGCCCCGGTGCCCAAGGCCATCCGGGGCAACCTGGCGCGGTGGGTGGAGGATAACATGGATGCGCTTGTTAGGGCCTTTGCTTCTGACGCCGACGGGGTGGTAGTTGCGGCGGACGAAGGCGATGTGGTCGACGATGGCGATGGCGGTGCCGGTGATGGTGATGGCGATGCTAGTGACAGCGACAGTGACGCCAGCGATGCATCTGGAGGCGTCCCGGGGGACGCGGTAAGCGATATGTCTAACTGATCCCGTGTTTCTCTGTTGTTTATCCTGCATACAGAAGCTCGGGCACGGCCCCAAAGGTTGTAAGAGCATTTTGGGAGGGGATGCCCCTCATGTAAAAAGATTGCTGTCTCTATGTTTTTAGGGCCAATGCTAAATATATGCTTCTATGAGCCTACGAGCCCTGCGGCGAGCTTGCTGTTGTAATTTACCTTTAGTCGGGACAAGTCCTGAACCGGCTCGTGAGGTCATGAGTTTCTGAGGATCCCCTGAGGGACATGCCGACCGGGTCGAGAGGGACTCGTGAAGCAAGTGCTGGCTGTAGTATGGCACGCGTGCAGCGTACATGCACTTTGCCCAGCCCCGCCCACGAGGGGCTCGCGAGTGGGAGGCAGCCGATGCGAACTCCAAATTAAGGCAGGAACTAGAATGCAAGAAATCACACGATCGAGAAAAGTCACCCTCCCCGCGCACACAAATGAAAATTGAACTCCAGCTTAAATCCGAAGGAAGGAAGCACGACTACAGAACGGTAGTCAAAGAGCAAATGGCCGCGTCCGGCGCCTAGTGTAGTCTTCATGTCTTCTCACTAGCCGGAGCTAAGTGCTGCCACTAGGAGTGGGAGGGAGCCCCCGAGGCCCAATGGCGGCACTCCTAAGGCTCCGGGGCGTGTACAGTCCCACTCATTATTACATGAGAGTGTCACGAGCGATGAGCTTCACAAGCGTGAGCCTTACTTCATATCGCTAGACGAGGGCCCCGCCTTGCGCCACCCTCGACCACCATTGGCGGCGACCAGAAACCAGGACGATGCCAAGGGGCAAAAGGGATGCCAGCGGCACCCTCGGCGACCACGGGTCCTCTGCCAGGGGCAGGCTTTGCAGCACCTCCCCGGCAGAGGGCCTACCTCCGGGCGACGCCTTGCTCCGTGCGCCGTGGGGAGGGGCCTTGCTCCCGGCCTCTCTCCTACAGCCCCCAGTGCGCTCCTCCTGGTGGAAGGGAGGTTGCCGAGCTGGGGCAGCCATCCGCTGCTCTGACCTGACCCTCCTTCGACCCATGGTTAGCATAAGCTTGCTCCTAAGGAATTAGTGGTACCCGATAGCTGCTGATGCCAGCGCCGTTGGTGAGGCTCCTGGGAGGGCTCAGCTTCTGGCGTCTCTTCTTCCCAGCCTGGCCCGAGGAACGAGCCAGGGTCATCCTCCACCATGTACTCCCGATCCACCATACGGGGCACGTAAGCCTCCAAAGTCGCCGCCTCGAAGACTTCACCGTAGTGCACCACACTCCATGTTGCCCGGTCTAGCGTGCCGTCTTAAGGATGGTAGGGCAGCGGCCCGCCCGGGCCGTAGGCGGTAACGCACATGCCGTAGGCCGGGTGCGACCTAACATCTGGCGCCGACAGTTGAGCTGGTGTCGATGAAGCCTTGGGACGTGTTTGGGGGCAGGCGGGCGCGGCGAGGTCCATTGTGTGATCCAGCCGAGGCCCAGGGTGCAAGCTGGAAGTAGAAGGGCGGTGTCCCCGAGGCCGTGGCATCGAGGATCTCGGCAATGCGCTCCAGCAATGCATCCCGACCGCTCTCCATCAACCTGCATCGTAGCAGCTCCTGAGCCACAGTGAGCACGGCTCTCATGTTTGCTTGTTCCCGTCGCGTGTGCGGCGACATGGCTGCAGCGTGGCTCGAGGCCCTTGCGGCTGCCCACACCTACCGCGGAGTTAGGGCGGCCGGTGTGTGACCGTGCTGCCCGCGCCCCGCAGCGTTCTGCGGTGCGCGGGCTACCTGGGGCATGGGGTTGAGGTCTTCTTGGGCAGGCGGCGTGGCTCGGGCTGGCCAGGCTGCCCAGCGGTCGGTGCTAGTCATCGGGTCGCCAGACATTGGACTCACGGAGCGACAGCGCGCTAACTGGCGGAAGGAAAGCTTCGGTGCACCCCTACCTAGCGCGCCAAATGTCGGATTTAGGGTTCCGGCAAAACCCTTGAGGTTCGAACACGGGGTGCGCACGAAGATTTCCCCCTACCGAATCTCACCCTCAGCCTTGCCGCGATCTCTAAGCTTAGCTCGATGAACTCACAACACAAGATACACAAGATTTAAACTGTTTTTGGCCACCGTTGTGGTGTAATACACTACTCCAGTATGGTGGTGGTGGATTGCCTCTTGGGCTAATGATGAACAGTACAAGGGAAGAACAGCCTTCTGAGGAGAGGTGTTCTTTTTCTTGGTGGGTGCGAGGATGAACTGAGTTTGTTCCAGTCTCCTTCTACTGTGGTGGCTACTAGTATTTATAGAGGCCCTAGTCCTCTTCCCAAATATTGAGCTGGAAGGGATCCAAAAACGACCAATTTGAAACGGGACAGCTAGTACAAGCTATCTTGACTAAAGGTGGTCTTCGCCTGTCAAAGGCGCTGGTGGTGACGCTATCTTGGGCTCCATGATGACCTCCATCCTGCCATCATGCTGGTCTTGGTATTGTTGCACCGATATGGAAACCTTTGCCTGATGCCTTGGTACTCCGTACCTGTGCTCGTCCCCTTAGCACCAAAGGGGAAACGAGGACACTGTGTTTGCCGGCGCCTGCCTGGCGCTTACCTGGCCTTGGTCGTCATGGCTTGCGTCACGGGAACCACACGAGGTACCCCTTGCGAGCTTGCCTTGTGAGGCCGCTCCTGAGGAGGCCTTGTGTCGTCCGCCTCGCGAGGCTTGGCCCCTCTTGAGGGTCTTGAGTGTTGGTTGACGAAGACGGGCCGTACTGGGCCGCTGGTGGAGCCACGCCGTGGGCTGCAGGCAGGCAAGTCTGGGGACCCCCATTCCCAGAACGCCGACTGGTGGGAATTCAAGTAGCTCTAGTTTTTCTTTCCGATAGATGCATGATACGAGATTGGGGTTCGACGTCTAGTGGTCCGCCTATCCATGGTCGTTTTTACCATGGTCTCGTTGTGTCTTAAAGAATCCTTGGCTATGCTGGCACGGGGACGCTTCGTATGTCATGTGCACTGCCTTGTACACGATGGTGATGTATGATCGAGCCCGTGTGGGCCCCACCACGAAAACTTCGGATGATATATCTATCATATGTTGGCTTTCAGCTTATCCTGCAAGCCAAATCCTTTGTTTTGTTTTGAGTTGTGGTATTCGAGTTGCTTCGATGTCAAGTGTTGATCCATGCCTTCCCTAAATGGTGTTCTCAAATATCTATGGGAGTGCTAATCCTTCTTGATGTTTGAGGTTGTCATGTTAACTCTTTTCGACCGGTGTGCTTCTTTTCAACATTCGCATTATCTATTCTAAGTTTTCTCAAGGTATCCATTCCATCTGCCCAAGTTGCCTTTGTTTTCCCGCCCTCCCACCCCTTTTTTTCAAGGACTCGGAGATATTAAGTCAACTATCCATTTTATTGTGTGAAGTCTCTTCATTTTTTTCAATCAAAGTTCTTACCCAGTGATTATCATGAAGTTGGCTAGGAGTTTCAAGTTGATCATCCTTCGTTCTCTTTTCTTCTCCGATGGATCCAATTCAAGCTTTCAGTGTTGATCATATTCTATTCCTCGTGTCAAATGCTTTCTCATGGTGGTGCACCTCTTAATTTTTCAGTTCTCGCTATTCATCTGTTCTGGAGTGCTGAAGATATCTCACAAGACTTGTGTTTCCATTCTCAATCGGTTCAAGATATTTCGAGGTTGTTATCTCATTCAAGCCATCTAATTCAAATGGTGCAATCTCTCTTTAAAATCATTTCAACGGTGTTTCTCTTGAGTGGGCCCTAACCCATAGGTCTTTTCCCAGGATCTTACTTGACTCTTCTAATTATCTGGAGCGATTCCCAAATTCTTTTCAAAGTTTGACGTAAGAATGAATTATCACCAGTCATATGTCTTTCTCTTAGATCTTCGAAATTCTTTTCATCGTTGGTTTAACCTTTACATTCTTCAATCTTCCGGAGTATCTCAAAATTCGTCAAGGTGTTTCTCATCGTCAATCTGTGCTTTCGAAGATTGAACAAGAGTTTTCCTCCGAATCATATCTGTTCTCTTCAAGATTCATGGTTCTAGCTTCAGGCCATCCTTATAATTGTTTTTGATTATGATAATTCTTTTAATACCATCCGAAGCATTTCAGGAGTTGCTTTCTCTCTCGATAATTTGGAGGACATCATTTCAGAAGATTTCTTCGTTCTAAGTTTTTAACTTTGTTTTCCAATTATTCTAAATTGATGCCTCTTTGTTCGTCTCCATATTCTTCCGGTGCTTCTTTCAAGTATTCTTAAATCAGTTTGTGATCTCTTTGTTCTCATATATCTAAATCCCCTCAAGTATCTTCATTCGTTTTCCAATTCTTCCCGGTGAATTGTGCCTTTGCTACTTTCATTTTCAATTCTTACGGTGGTTCGTTCAAGATTTCACTTTATTAGTTATCGTATCAATTTATTCGTTGTTTCCAAATCCCACTGGTGGTTCCATCAATACATTCTCAAGTTTGCGCTATATCTCTCTTAATCCGTTCGACAGGAATAAGTAGTATGCCAAATCCCTTGCTTGTCATCAATTTAATTTGATGAAGGATAAGCATACAATAAATCTTATTCTTATTTCCTCAAGGTGATTCCATTCTTTCCTTCCGGAGATTGTTCATGATGAAGTAATTCTCGGTTCTAGTATTTCATCATTTCCTTTTCCGGAGGTCCAAGTTTTCTCGGTTAAATCATCGTGAAGCTCCATCTAAATCATTGCAAGGCTTCACCTTGTTCTTTCAAGCTCTCTTTCTTTCTATCATCCTTTTATTACTGAAGTTCTTCATGGAGGCTCTACATGATGGTTCGTCAAAGATTCTTTTCATTCTTCAATTGTTCTTCAAGATTTCTCTTGAAGTTATGAATCAAAATTTAACAGGGTGCTCAACACATGTTTTGTTTTGAGGAGTTCAAGTATTCTTCATCTTGCATTCCAAAGTGCAATTCCTTCTACCTTATCTTCGAGATGGCATTATATCATTCTTGACAGTTTCCATTCATGTTTTGCGATTCACATGTTGTCAAGAATGAGGTATCTTAAATCCATTAATCTCTTCGTTGGAGTTATCTTGTGTCGTATTTCACCTAAAGCCTTCCCTAAGAATGTTGCAATTGTGGTGTTTATCAATGATCCAAGTTATCTCTCTATCATCTTGGTGGAAGAAATTTTTTATCTCGTCGGTGTTATCAATTATATTATTTGTTTCCGTAGTGGCAGAATTTCGCCTCAATTTTGAGAAGTTTTCCATAAGCCCACTACAAGCTTATTCGTTTTGTTGTTGGTTTTCCAACAACTCCGTTATAACCTTCTTAGAAGGGTGCTTTCCAAGTTCTTTTGTGGCAGAAGTTGGCAGTTTCTTCTCCATTTTGTTATTTCAGTGATTTATCCTCTATTCTTTCTTTTGCAGGCATTGTGATGTTGCTCTTTTCACTCATCATCTCGAATTGTGAGGATCGTTTTCTTTTCGTGCTTATCCATTTAACTAGAGTTTTGTGTCATATCTTCCATTTCTTTTCATCTTATCAAGTCTTGCATCTCTTTACAACCGGAGTGCTGTCCGAATTTGTTCTTCCTTGTTCCTTGTTTATCTTGTTTCAACCAGAGTGGTTCCAATTCCTTCTTGTCCATTGTAATCGTCATTCATAGCTTTGCAACCTCCAAGGTTCACATGGTGTTCCTTGTTTCTATTTTCTACCACAGTGCTCTCAATTGTGTTCAACTCTCTTGTGTTCTTTCTTTCAACTTTTCAACCACTCAAGGTTCTTTGGTTTCACTCATTGGTCAAAGAAGCAACTTAGTTTTACCTCTTCTCTACCTATTCCGTTTCTCTCCGGTGCCATCCTAGATCTCGGGACGAGATCCTCTTATAGTGGTGGAGTGTTGTAACACCCCGGATGTAACTTTCCATATTTGTAACTACAACTCTTGCCATTTCAGGCTATGTGTTATACTATTTTCTCCGTGGTTGGGTTTTTGTCTTCCATTTTGCATTTTGTTCATGTCATGCATCTCATCTAATCGCATCATGCGCATTGCATCTGCATGTTTTCATAAAACTTGCATCCGCTCGTAGTTTCCACTCCTCGCTTCTCTCTGGTGTGTTCGTTGACAGTTCTGAGACCAATCATGTTTTTGTTTCCCTCTTGTCAAACCACTTAACCTCTCTACACTACCATAGACCCCCTCGTGTACTCGTCCGAAACTCCCCCGGACCCGACCCGGGCAGTCGTTTCCGATGTGTCTGGATCATCCCCAAACATCTATAAAACATCTCCGTTTTCTTATTTGGGCTTCCCTACCTATTTATTCTCATCCGTCGGATTTCGATCGGATGATGAAAACTCCTCTCTTTCTTATATATATAGTCCAACCCTAGACCACTAAGCTATCCCGTCTATTCCATCCATCCCGCCTCTACCTCCTAGTCCCATCGGGATCTCACCCAGCTGATCTGCTCGTCTTCACCAACCAGCCAACTACCTTCTCCCTCAGATCCAAGCCAGCAGACCAGCCTCCACATCTCCCGCAACCGCCAGCAGCCAGTCCCCTCCCTCCTAATTTTCAGCGCTGGCCAATCCCCACCGAAATCGAACCAACCTATAGAAGCGCTCAATCTCCATCATCCCCGAGCTCCGCTCGATCCTCCCTCCTGCTCGTGCCCGAGGGGCTTGCCCCGAGCACCTCGCAAGCAGCAGCAACAGTCTCGAACAGCATCACCAATGGCCTTGTATCCAGCCAGAACGAGCCTCCCTGTGCTCCTCCACCTTGCCTCGTCGTCCGGCGACCGACGCCGCCGCCGGCGACCACGAGATAAGCACCGCTGCCCTTCTCCTCCTCCTGTTGTTTCTCTGCCTCCATCGTCTTACCTCCCTGTCTCTCTTTCTCTGTTCAAACAGGTTCGCCGCCGCCAAGGTCTTGCCGGGCACGCTGCCGCCTGCATCCGTCGTCCCCCACGGCCTCCTCAGGCGCCCGCGCCCGCCGTCGGCCGGCCACAGCCAGGTCACCTCGCCTCCTCTCGCTCTCACTCTGGCCCTCTCTCTATCCCTGCCACTTGTCTAAATTTTCCTGCCATGGACCTGCAGTTCCTCACCGCCTCAGAGCTCCCTTGCGCCGCCGGATCCGAGACCCCCTCGCCCGGATCTGCCCGTTCCCCGCGCTCGCGTCGCTGTCAGCCACCCGTCGCAGGAGTTCCTTGCTGGCTCGCATGCTGCCGCTGCTCCCCTGTTTCAACCGCTGCTACTTGCTTCGTGTGGTCGAGCAGAGCGCTCGCCCGTGCCCGTTGACCGCGTCGCTAGCCAACGCACCCGTGCCGCCCCAATTGGCCTGGTGAGCAGCCCTGACCTTTTTCCTATGTTTGTCTTCCTGTCCAGATTTGGCCCAAAGTCTATTTTTTAGGCTCTGCGATTTTGTCTATTATCCAAGAATTGCAATTTTACAGAAAAACCCTTGCACTTCATGCATATAAAAACTCCACAACCGTGCATCGGATGAAAACAAACTATATATGTAAAATGCTTAGATTTTTATCTAGTTTCATAATATGCCACTTTCATCCATGTTTAAAATGTATAAAATGTTGTTTGTTTAAATTTGCTTAAATGCCATGCTAAAATGATTTATTTCATAACTAAATTACCATAGCTTGGTTTTAAATAAACTTTATATGTAAGTGGGGTGGATAAATGCCTAGTTTAACCTGGTGCACTTTGTTTTACTGTTTAACAACATTAAAATATGGTTTAGGGCAGAACAGTAGCAAATTCAAAATATGCAAATGGGGATTTTCCAGAATTGTTGTTTGTTGTTCCGGCCTCATTTGAACATGCCTAGATAGGTAGTTTTCATATGTTTCACCTCTTTCCATGTTTAACAACACTTAATATTCTTGTGTACCTAAACGAGAGCGAACTAAATAAATCGAATGTGGTGTTTCTTCAATACGCAACTCGTTACATATTGAGCTCCACTTGACTTGTAGTGTTGTTTGTGCACTTTGTCGTGCCATGCCTTTTTAAACCAGACGTGCATCATACTTGATTGTGCATCATGACGTGCTTCTTTCCGGTGTTGCTTCTTAGTTCCGGTAATGTTGCGGTTGTGAGGATTCTTTGAACTACGTTTGTTTGTCTTCTTCATGGACTCATTCTTCTTCCTATCGGGATTTCAGGCAAGATGACCATTACCCTCAATATCACTTCTACCTTTCGTTGCTATATTGCGCTACCTATCACTTGTTTACCATGCCTCCCATATTGCCATGTCAAGCCTCTAACCCACCTTTCCTAGCAAATCGTTGTTTGGCTAAGTTACCGCTTTTGATCAGCCCCCTCTTATAGCGTTGCTAGTTGCAGGTGAAGTTGAAGATTGCTCCATGTTGGAATATGTTTATGTTGGGATATCACAATATCTCTTATTTTAATTAATGCATCTATATACCTAGTAAAGGGTGGAAGGCTCAGCCTTTTGCCTGGTGTTTTGTTCCACTCTTCCCACCCTAGTTTCCGTCATACCAGTGTTATGTTCCTTGATTTTGCGTTCCTTACGCGGCTGGGTTTATGGGAACCCCTTGACAGTTCGATTTGAATAAAACTCCTCCAGCAAGGCCCAACTTCGGTTTTACATTTGCCTAACATCCTATAACCCTCCCTTGGGCAGGCCAACCCAAGGGTTATCTTCATTTTACCCCCCCCCCCTCGGGCCAGTGCTTGTCTAAGTGTTGGTCCGAACCGAGCATCCTGCGGGGCCACCTCAGGGAAACTTGAGGGCTGGTTTTACTTGTAGCTTGACTCATCCAGTGTGCCCTGAGAACGAGATATGTGCAGCTCCTATCGGGATTTGTCGGCACATTCGGGCGGTCTTGTTGGTCATGTTTTACCATTGTCGAAATGTCTTGTAACCGGGATTCTGAGTCTGATCGAGTCTTTCCGGGAGAAGGAATATCCTTCGTTGCTCGTGAGAGCTTATAATGGGCTAAGTTGGGACACCCCTGCAGGGTATAAACTTTCGAGAGTTGTACCCACGGTTATGTGGCAGATGGGAATTTGTTAATATCCGATTGTAGAGAACTTGACACTTGGATTAAGTAAAATGCATCAACCGTGTGTGTAGCCGTGATGGTCTATTTTCGGCGGAGTTTGGGAAGTGAACAAGGTTTGGGTTATGTTTGAACGTAAGTAGTTTCAGGATCACTTCTTGATCACTTCTAGCTTTATGATCGTTGCGTAGTTTCTCTTCTTACTCTTGTTAGCAACCATTTTTGCTTAGCTCTTGCTGCAACTCCACCTCATTATCACATCCTACCCATAAGCTTAAATAGTCTTGATCTCGTGGATTTTGAGATTGCTAAGTCCTCATGACTCATAGATACTACCAAAACAGTTGCAGGTGCCGATGATACCAGTGCAGGAGATGCTACCGAACTCAAGCGGGAGTTCGACGAGGACCTTGGTCGTTACTATGTTTCGTTTCCTGACGATCAGTAGTGGAGCCCAGTTGGGACGATCGGGATCTAGCATTTGGGGTTATCATCTTTTTATTTGGATTTGTCCGTAGTCAGACTATGTGTGTACTCTAAATGATGTATGAATTATATTCTTTGTTTGAAGTGGCGATTGTAAGCTAACTCTATTTATCCCTTTCTTGTTCTTTACATGGGATTGTGTGAAGATGACCCTTCTTGCGACAAAACCACAATGCGGTTATGCCTCTAAGTCATGCCTCGGCATGTGGGAGATATAGCAGCATCGTGGGTGTTACAGCAGTGCACCTGCGCTGCTCCGGCGAACCTGTTCGTGGGATCCGATCGGCTACGTGGGAGATCAACAAGGAGGAGACGACTACGGAGATGCGCTACCCCAACTCTACTTCCACTACACGGCACTGCGCGTCTAGTGGTAATGATCTGTGATCAATCTCCCATAGCGTGTTCTTGGTTGTTCTCCGCGTAGGAAAAATTTAATTTGTAGATGATGCATCCTACTGTAGATGCCAACAAAAACCCATTTGTATAGCACCTCGCTGCACCAGTGACAATATGTTTAGTGAAAGCTTTATTTTGTCTATAACATTGGGTGAATTTATCATGGATTGTAACAAGGAAATACATTTAACTAAATAGCAACTATCATAATTAAAGTCCATGTAATCCAAAGTAGTTGGCACATCACTAGTTAAAGTCTTGACCTCTCCTAACCCACTTTTATCATTTTATCAATAAGATCATCACCCTCCAAACAATTGGGACGCCTTCTAGCTAAAGTTGACTCAACTCTAGTCCCATTTTCATCAAGTTTTATATTACTAAACAAAGATTGAATAGGTGAGACACCAATCATTTTAATATCTTCATCATGATTACGCTAATAACTGGGTGGAATAGCCTTTTCTAGGAATTCTTGCTTAGGTCTTAACCTTGCGATTCTTTCTTTACTTTCAGAGACACAGATAGATTTAATAGACTTATTATTGTCATGCTTGGGTGGCAAAATTTTAATTTTGAGTATCCACATCATGAGCAATTATATCCATGTTTCTGGCCATCTCATCAAACTTATTCAATTTTCTTCTACCATGGCATTAAGAAATATTTTTAGAACTAATGAATTCTTTAATGTTCTTCTCAAGATCAGTAGGTATCCTGTTGTTATTATGAATTTGCATAGGAATTAGCATAGTTATTAGAGGAATTTCTGAGATACGGTCTAGGATTAAAATTACCTCTATAAGCATTGTTGTTGAAATCATTTCTAGTGACAAAATTCACATCCATAGCATCATATTTTTCTCAATGAAAGTAGATAATGGCACATAATTAGGATTAACATGAGCATTTTTACTAGCAATCATTTTCATAAGAGCATCCATTTTGTCACTCAAAGTAGTAATTTCTTCTATAGAGTTTACCTTCTTACCCGTTGGAGCTCGTTCGGTGTGCCACTGAGAGTAATTTGCCTTTATATAATCAAGGAGTTTTGTCGCTTCTCCCAATGTGATTTCCATAAAAGTACCACCTGCAGCAGAGTCTAGAAGATTTCTATAAACAAAGTTTTGCCTCACATATAAATTTTGCATAATCAACCATAAGCTTAAATCATGAGTGGGACAATTTCTAATCATTAATTTCATTCTCCCCCAAGATTGTGCAACATGTTCATGCTCAAGTTGCTTAAAGTTCATAAATTGGTTTCTAAGAGAGATAATCTTAGCGGGAGGTAAATACTTGGCAATAAAAGCATCCTTACACTTATCCCATGAATTAGTACTATTTCAAGGCAAGGATGAAAACTGTCACCACCCTAGTTAGCATTTGCACTTGGACTGGCTAGAGTGATGTGACAGCCTAATTTTTGGCCCTTTCTTTTTCTTTTGTTTTTCCAAGGTTTTTGCCTGAGTTTTCCTTTTCCATGGCTTTGTGGTCTGGAAACTGAAGAAGATGCCCTCTTCTTTGCTTCCAAAGTGGCTTGTCATTCCCAAATCCTTCCCTAGACCCTGTCATTTTCATCCTAGCCCAAATCCGAATATTCTTTTTATTGGGAATATTCCTTTTTTATTAAAGGAATAACTCAAATTGCCCTAGGTTGTGAAGCAACCTATATTTCCATCACTCCAAAAATCCCCAAATAATTCTCATAAATTGTTTGAGTCATATCTTGATCAAATATGGCAAAACCTTTCATTGCCATGTTCAAAAATAATTCCCCAATATTCCTTTTTCCATTCTGCCCTGAATGGCACTTTGTGAAGGAAGTGTCATTTATATTTTGCCTAGTGGATCCCCACCTTTTTGGTCATGTTTATATGACCAAATAATTACCTCATGCACAAGTTTAACTTTATTTGCCTAGCCAATATTCCTTCGTGATTTTTCAAAGTTTCTGTCAAACAGAAAGCTTTGTGAAGGAAGTACTAGCTATGAGTACCAAAATGCATTGAACTTTTGCACACTCCTTAATGGGCTCATGTTAACCCCCTCCACCCATTTTCAGCTCCATCCAATCATCTATGTGAGCACAGGAGAAAATCTTTGATTCTGGCAATATTTCCAGGTTGTGAAGCAAGTGCATTTTATATTGCTTCAAAAATCCTGATAAATTACCAGATCATTATTCTACCCATAAAACATATCTCCACCCAATTTGGCATCATTTAAATGAGCCATTTGATCACCAATATTATTCCATGTTTCTGGTCAGCAGAGATGTTTGTGAAGATAGTGCCATTTTGGCTTGGCCAACTGGTATGAGACTTTTTTAGCATCTTCATATGATCAAATAACTCAGCCTTGACCAATTTGAGCTCAAGTTGACACTCCATGTGAGTGCACCATCATGATCTAGTTTCTAGACCAAAAATGTAGTTGTGAAGCAACTATATTCATTCTTGGTCCATTTCTCCTCAAACTCCCCAGGACTGTAGTCCTTCCTAGCCTAAACACCCCAGGCAACTTATTTGTCTTCAATCAATTCCCTATTGATCACATGGAGCTGATAAAGTTTACTGCAGTAAACTTCAGAGTTCACTAACCTTTTAACCACAGACATCTTCACCAAGTTACCACCACAGTTCAAACCTACCCAGGAAGGACTATCACCTAGACAACATTTTGGGTGATGTAGAGCTTTGAATGTGCCATGTCGTGTGGTGACCGCGCAGCTGGCATGCCTGTGCACGCGCTCTGTTCGCTGTGGCGTGTCCAGACCATTGTTTGTGTTGGACCCCCTCCTCCTCTCGTCGTCATCGTGCTTGTGAGCATGTCTGGTGGCTTCCTCTCCTCGTCACCGTCCCCCTAGACCCCTCTTCCCTTCCGATGGATTCCTCATCGATGCAAACTGCCGCACGCCCACGGGTGAGCAGTGCCGACGTGCATTAATGGCGCTTGGCTGCTTCCCTCCCCTCGACCTCTTCTACCCGTGACCTCAGCGGCTCGTCCGGATCTCTTTTGTCGCCTTCCCCATGCCCCTGTGCTCGCTGGCCATCGCCAGAGCCTCGGCCGAATGTGCCCGGCGGCACCCGAGCCCATCCCTCTCGCCCCGCCTATAAATGGCTACCCCAAGCCCCCCCGAGCTCACCTCTCGCATCACCACTCCCCCAGGAGCCCGCCCAGCCATCCCCTCGAGCCCAAGGAGCTCTTTGTAGTCCCCATCGCCGCCATGGCCGCCGCGGTGCTCCGGCTAAATTTGCCTGGAGTCGAGCCCCTTCCCTCCTTCTACCATCACCAGAGCACCACCTAGTCCCCTACGGTCCTCCCCATCTACTTCGTTCATCGCCGGAGCCCTCATCGCCGCGTGGCCCATCTTGGCCGAAGCCCACGCCCGCGGTTGCTCCCTGTGGTCGCTGCTACAACGCTCCCCGGTGTTGGTGCAGCCCCTGGATGGGTGCGGGCCTCCGTACCGAGGCCACCGATGTCCTCCCCCTGGCCGGAGATGGCCGGAGCCGCTGTGCCCGGCAACGGCAGCGCCCCTACCCTGCGTTCTGTCGAGGAGAGGAGGAGCAGGCGTGGGGGAAGAAGGAGGATGCGTGGGAGGAGAGAGAGAGCGCTGCGGGGCCCACCTGTCGGCCCCTCAGCCGTTGACCAGCTCTGGCCCCTCCTTGCCATGTCATTTAAGTGGAAGTGTATTCCCCAGAATACGCTTTCCATTTTTCTGTTTTGGCCCAGCCTGTAAAATGAAGTTCTACAAATAGGTCCTTGGCAGTAAAACCCTTATATCTTTTTATCCGTAACTCCAAATGAGGTGAATCAAACGCTCACTTCTTCATTTTGTCGAGCCCGTTCTGTTGGGCACACTTTCACTATGGTTTGAAACTGTGAAAATGACCATTATGCCCTTGCCATTATTCAGCCCTCTCCGAGAGAGAACGTTATCCGGCGATTCGTTTCGCGAGTTTCTCGCACTTTTCTCCCTGTGATTTCTTCCACCCCAGGCAAGCCACAATACCCACTTGCATGATAGTCATGTAGTAGTCATGGTTTTCAACTTGAATCTTTATTAAATGTTTTCTTGATGAAAAGATGGTTATCGTTGTTCCAGTAATGTTTAGAGTTGCATGTTCACTTTTGTGCTATGTTGTCTTGTACTCTGTTATCATGTTCTACCTGCTAGTATTTCCTTTCATATGTTTATGCTTGCTAGTAGTACATGTTGATGTTGGTGATGGTCATGCTAGTCAGTATGCCATGCTCAGTAGATATGATTTATTATTGATATGGTGATAGTTATGTGATACCCTCATGATTATGTTCATATCATGTTCATGCATTTTATCATGTCTCAGCATATTTGCATTCAAGTAAACTGGATTAAATTGAACTTGAACAACTGTTGACTGAGTCATGGTGCCGCTGAAACG
This sequence comes from Triticum aestivum, assembly GCF_018294505.1. Lineage (NCBI taxonomy): Eukaryota > Viridiplantae > Streptophyta > Magnoliopsida > Poales > Poaceae > Triticum > Triticum aestivum. The sequence continues at coordinate 331,026,984 of NC_057804.1, read as the reverse complement.
ATGCTGACCAGTGCAACCACGCTTACCAGTATGGGACGGTCCTAATGCGGTCTATTGTCGTGCCTCTCGCCGGTGCCTCCAACGAGGGAAGGTTATGATCGTGCGCTACCCTGATCAGGTAGGCGGACATAAGCCTTGTGTGCCCATTGTTGAGTTAGGTTTTTGGGTCCCAGAGTGGATCGTTGCCAGGATGGTGGTTTGAGGTGTCTTGAGGTAGGCACGAGGCCACCCATGACTTAGCCCAGAGGGGAGTGAGTCGGAGTGGCCGGGAGAGTGTCATGGTAGTAGATCGGTTTTGTCAGAACGCCGTTGGTCCACCCGAATGGGAGTGTGAGGCCATGGGTTCTGTAGTGTGGGTACAGTGCGCTACCTCTGCAGAGTGTATATTAAATCTATCGATAGCCGCGCCCGTGGATAAGGGCCCAGGTCGAAAGTAGGGTACACCATGAGTCAACCGTAATAAGAATAACTTGATTAATGACAACCCCGGTTCGATGCTGAGGTAAGTTGGTTGTGATCGCCGTAAGGATCACGGGCGAAGTGTTGGTCGTGGTTGTGATCACCGTAAGGATCACGGTTTGGGACCAAGTGTTGGTCGTGGTTGTGATCGCCGGAAAGATCACCGTGGTATCAAGGATACCGAGTTGTTGGATATTCTTGATGTTGTGCGAGAATCGTGGATAAAGATAGAGCTCCTTGTTGTCCTTTAATGATTGCTACGGTATTGTTTATACCAAGCTTGATTTGATCCTGAGATGATCGTGTGATGTCCGAGGTTGGTAAGTGATGCATGACTTGGTTACGAGGTAACCCGAGCAGAATAAGTAGTGCATTGTGTCATCATGTTGCATGCTAGTATTGTCGGATTAATATGTTCATGTTGTGTTAGCTGTATCATGTTTATGTTGGTCATGCCATGTTATTCTGATGATCTCATGATAATTCCTGATTAACCTATAATTGCCATGCTGTTGTCTGTCTTGAATGCTTCTGGCTATTGTGAGATTGCAAGTACATTCAATGTACTGACCTGGCGTGTCATGCCAGCTTGAAGGTCATGCCGGATTTGACTGCTTGCTTCTCGTGGTTTCCGTTCGTGCGAGCTAGGATAATCGTTCCAGCTAGAGTCCCTGCGGAGTGGAGTTCACCACCTAAGTCATTGTTTCGCTGCTAGAGTTCTTCCGCTGCATCGTGTTGTTCTGCTGCTTGCATAGAGCAACAGTGGCAGGCGTAGTGTCGCCGTGCCAATGTAACCCTTGTACCCAAATAGATTGTAATAAAGAGCTGGTTTGTTCTATGCTAAGCAGTGCTGTATTCCAGAAGACTTCATCTCGATCTTTGGGCTGTAATATGGGGCGTTCCTGTTTTCTCTGAGCCGGGGTGCCACAGGCTTGGTATCAGAGCAGGTCTGGCTGTAGGACGCCCTAGACTGCGTGAACGTTAGAAAGCGGTAGTATAGACCCCAATTGGTTTGTTGCACTTGATTGCTGCATTTGTTTGTTGCATAGCATGCATATAGCATTATCATTTGTACTAACGGTTTATCTGATGAGTGTAGCTGGCATCGGTTCGGATTCACTACAGCTCAACCTTTGCATTTCTCCAGTTCCTTTTTCTTTCGGTGTTTGGTGTCATTTCTGTCCCAGCAGAGTGGTGCCAAGTGATCTCAACACTGTTTGCAAAAATGGTGCTCAGGTATCGCACCGATGTCTTTCTTTCAGCCCAGTCTATCGATTCGATGATGGACATGTCTCTATCTCGGATCATTCTTTTTGTCGTGTTGGCAACCCTTAATGATCTTAGTTATCAACAAAGGGCAATGTGAGCAGCCTCAGTTTTTCCCCGCAATCCTATTTCTTGGACGAGTACGGATCTTTTTCCGTCCGCTTGATAATAATGTGGCTGCGACCTTCGTGTCCTACTACATAATTACCGAGTATGTCCTCGCCTCTGAGCTAGTCCAGGTTGCTGCCTGGCTAAGATAGCACTTGGTGTAGCGCTGTTTACACAAATTCTTCCACACATTTATTCGTCCTCGTGCACATCGTCACAACATATTATATCGTAGTACCGGAGATTCCGCGGAATTTGTGTGCTTAGGTGTGCATCCATATTATTGTTTGAGTAGCAGTAATATGTGATGATTGCTTGATTAATTATATTAGTAGAATGCTTGTGTGCTTTTGTTTTAGTCATTTCTGTTGTTATTTTGTATGGGCCTTCAGTGTTACAAATTTTCCCCCTATTAAACTTGCTCATCAGCCGACACTGGACCCAAAGAGTCAGCAAGAAATGCATATATTTGGAAACTCAGCTAAACAGAATGGAATTATCAGCTGACTGTAGTGAAATTGGGAATATCTTGTCTGGATGCAAAAAAAATCCTGGATGGACCGTCAGTATCAAGTTTGCATTAGCGTGAACTCATCACAACAAAATGATTAAATCAGCAAGATAAATTGTGTGCAAGGTTGACAGAATATTATCAAACATATGGCTCAGGTACATGTTTAATTTTTCGTTGAGGATGATTTTGGAACTCGATGTACCTGGAAGCAAGCAAAAATATGGCATATACTCGGAAAGGAGAATAGTCCTGCAAAACCCCGTTTCATGCAAGAAATCAATAACAAAAATATTCAGATGGTTATATATGTGGAAATCGGTCTGCATATCACAATAAGAAGCTTCTGAAGAAAGCAAACCAATCTTCCCTCGCAAAATACCAGAGAAGTTGCCAAGGCAAGATTCATCTATCTTCCTCAGTACGATACATATGTGATTTTCCGTACAAAGGTACCCTGCCTTCTTCAGTAAGCAACCGCAAAAGCTTCTAGCATAAGGTACTGAGTCTTTCCCTAGCAAAGTCTTTAAGGGGGTAAGCTTCTGAAGCACGATACCCAGTCTTCTTCAGCAAGCTGTCCGATGAAAGTTTCGAGCACAAGCCAGCAAATATTCCTCAGTAAGACATTGGTACAAGATAGTACGTTGTGAATTGACAGCATATGACAGTGAATCCCAAGAATCAGATCCGCAACATTTTGGTCAGAATCAAGAATCAGTCAGAATACTTGTCTATCTCGGAATCAGGTCCACATATATATATATATGCAATGAGCATACCATCAAGATCTTACAAGTCACTCGGATGAGGATCTGATAACAACGTGAGGATGGTTAATAGAAGAAAGCCAGTATACACCGCAGTGTGACAAAGGATTATGAGGATTGACGACATCAATGAGCTCAATACAAGTACCCGTGAACCTGGAAAATGATCCTGATGAGCCCTTGTCCCCTTTTCTCCAATGACGGCACCACGCCTGTGATCTGAGCTGTTTCTAGCTATCCGGGGTGGATGCCGATTTTTGTTTCTCTTCAACAACTGTCACGAGTCTGAGCTCCTTTTCAACCGTCTCGTACAACTGTTGAGTTTCTTTTTGTGACAGTAGCTCTATAGCTACTTTTTGGCTATTTTAGGGAGCTGCCACCTTCTTCTTATCGACCCGGTCTCATGCTCTGAGCTATTTTTTTGGCCGTCCTGAGCCGTGGTTGAGTTATTTCAGTAATGTCCCAGATATGAGTTGTAAAGACCGTTCTGGTGGCTACTGACTTATTTGCCGAGTTATTGCAAGGGTTTCGGATGATAATTTCCCAACGATCAGAACTTGAGAAGTGTTGAACCTACCATTTAATGGGTTACCCTGTCAGAAAAATGAGGATAAGCTATGATTGCCAAAAAATTGCACCGACAGTACCTATGGTCATAGAAAGAAACAATATGGCCCAGATCTTTCAGCCAAAGATCCAGACCAAGAAAACAATAATGAAGGGGCAAGACCAGTGAGGCTGGTATGAAAATTGTACATGACCCCCATGGTGTAGAACCCCCGGACAGTCTAAGTCACTATTGATCCACATGGATATGCCTGCAGCATGAGTAATCGGCATGAAGAATAGCAGTCTAGAAGCCTGAGTCCTCACTTATATGAATCATCATGGATAGCCTGTCGTGAATAAAATTTTTCTGTCAGAACCACCGTCAGTCAAGTCTGCAGATATTATCATATATGCCAAACCCTTTATGCTGGCCAAGACAGGAGACAATCAAATATTTGGTACGGATCCGATAATCAAGACAATGGAATCGGTTAAGATGATTCAGAAACTTCTGCGATGAGTCAGAATCTGTCAGGAAACAGTGATGTTTTAACTCACTGTTTGGAACCCAAAGGACCTGCATTTAGTGGAGAAACCCAATGCAATGAGTTAGAGCTTGAGTTTTCATCAGAAAAATCTGATCATCATTACACGAAAGGTTGTAAGTGCCGGATGGCACACCCAGCGGAAATAACTTTTGGATTTGTGAGACGGACATATATTTCAGTCATGATATTTAAATCACACTCAGCTAGTCAGCAGATCCGAAAAGAAATTGGAGCCTATATAAGCATGAGCAAGGAAGGTAAGATCTATCAGATTGTGGATACAGTAAAGCAAACCACCCCAGGGCCAGTCGGGTAAAAATTTAATGGGAACAACAATAAAGGAAAAAGGATACCCGAGTTGGAAACAGTTTCCTTAAGTCAGAATATTCATACTTCTTCCCTGAGCAACCAAATCTCGAGGACGATATTTCTTTAAGGGGGTAAGGTTTGTGATAGCCTGATTTTTGGCCCTTCCTTTTTCTTTTGTTTTTCCAAGGTTTTTGCCTGAGTTTTCTTTTTCCGTGGCTTTGTGGTCTGGAAACTGAAGAAGATGCCCTCTTCTTTGCTTCCAGAGTGGCTTGTCATACCCAAATCCTTCCCTAGACCCTGTCATTTTCATCCTAGCCCAAATCCCAATATTCTTTTTATTGGGAATATTCCTTTTCTATTAAAGGAATAACTCAAATTGCCCTAGGTTGTGAAGCAACTTATATTTCCATCACTCAAAAAATTCCCAAATAATTCTCATAAATTGGTAGGGTCATATCTTGATCAAATATGGCAAAACCTTTCCTTAACATGTTCAAAAATATTTCCCCAATATTCCTTTTTCCATTCTGCCCTAAATGGCACTTTGTGAAGGAAGTGTCATTTATATTTTCCTGGTGGCTCCCCACCTTTTTGGTCATGTTTATATGACCAAATAATTGCATCATGCACAAGTTCAACTTTATTTGCCTAGCCAATCTTCCTTAGTGAGTTTAAAGTTTCTGTCAAACAGAAAGCTTTGTGAAGGAAGTACTAGCTAGGAGTACCCAAATGAGTTGAACTTTTGCACACTCCTTAATGTGCTCAAATTAACCCCCTTCACCCATTTTCAGCTCCATCCAATCATCTATGTGAGCACAGGAGCAAATCTTTGATTCTGGCAATATTTTCAGGTTGTGAAGCAAGTGCATTTTATATTGCTTCAAAAATCCTGATAAATTACCAGATCATTATTCTACCCATAAAACATCTGTCCACCCTATTTGGCATCATTTCAATGAGCCATTTGATCACCAATATTATTCCAAGTTTCTGGTCAGCAGAGATGTTTGTGAAGCAAGTGCCATTTTGGCTTGGCCAACTGGTATGAGATTTTTTGAGCATCTTCATATGATCAAATAACTCAGATTTGACCAATTTGAGCTCAAGTTGACACTCCATGTGAGTGCACCATCATGATCTAGTTTCTGGACCAAAAATGCAGTTGTGAAGCAACTATATTCATTCTTGGTCCATTTCTCTCAAACTCCCCAGGACTGTAGTCCTTACTAGCCTAAACACCCACACAAATTATTTGTCTTCAATCAATTCCCTGTTGATCACATTGAGCTGATAAAGTTTACTGCAGTAAACTTCAGAGTTCACTAACCTTTTAACCACAGACGTTTTCACCAAGTTACCACCACAGTTCAAACCTACCCAGGAAGGACTATCAGCTAGACAACATTTTGGGTGCTATAGAGCTTTGAATGTGCCATGTCGTGTGGTGACCGTGCAGCTGGCATGCCTAGGCGCATGGTCTATGCGCTGTGGCGTGTCCAGAGCACTGTTGGTGCTGGACCCCCTCCTCCTCTCGTCGTCATCGCACTTGTGAGCATGTCCAGTGGATTCCTCTCCTCATCGCCGTCCCCCTGGACCCCTCTTCCCTTCCGGCGGCTTCCTCACTGTCGCAAACCGCCACGCGCCCACGGGTGAGCAGTGCCGACATGCATTAATGGCGCTTGGCTGCTTCCCTCCCCTCGACCACTTCTACCTATGAGCTCTGCGGCTCGTTCACATCTCCTTCGTCGCCTTCCCCGTGCCCCCCATGCTTGCTGGCTGTCGCCAGAGCCTCGGCCAGACGTGCCCGGTGGCACCCGAGCCCATCCCTCTCCATCTACTTAGTTCGTCGCCGGAGCCCTCATCGCCGCGTGCCCCATCTAGGCCGAAGCCCACGCCCGCGGTTGCTCCCTGTGGTCGCCGCTACAGCGCTCCCCGGTGTTGGTGCAGCCCCTGGATGGGTGCGGGCCTCTGTCCCAAGGCCACCGGTGTCCTCCGCCCTGGCCGGAGATGGCCGGAGCCGCCGTGCCCGGCGACGGCAGCGCACCTGCACTGCATTCTGTCGAGGAGAGGAGGAGCAGGCGCGGGGTGAGAAGGAGGCGTGGGAGGAGAGAGAGTGCTGCGGGGCCCACCTGTCGGCCCCTCAGCCGTTGACCAGCCCTGGCCCCGCCTTGCCACGTCATTTAAGTGGAAGCGTATTCCCCATAATACGCTTTCCATTTTTTTGTTTTGGCACAGTCTATAAAATATAGTTTTACAAATAGGTCCCTAGCAGTAAAACCCTTATATCTTTCTATCCGTAACCCCAAATGAGGTGAATCCAACGCCCACTTCTTCATTTCGTTGAGCCCGTTCGGTTGGTCACACTTCCACTATGGTTTGAACTGTGATAATGACCATTATGCCCTTGCCCTTATTCAGCCCTCTCTGAGAGAGAACGTTTTCCGGTGATTCGTTCCGTGAGTTTCTCGCACTTTCTCCCGGTGATTTCTTCCACCCCAGGCATGCCACAATACCTACTTGCATGATAGTCATGCAGTAGCCATGGTTTTCAACTTGAATCTTTACTAAATGTTTGCTTGATGAAAAGATGGTTATCGTTGTTCCGGTAATGTTTAGAGTTGCATGTTCACTTTTGTGCTATGTTGTCTTGAACTCTGTTATCATGTTCTACCTACTAGTATTTCCTTTCATATGTTTATGCTTGCTAGTAGTACATGTTGATGTTGGTGATGGTCATGCTAGTCCGTATGCCATGCTCAATAGATATGATTTATTGTTGATATGGTGAATAGTTATGTGATACCCTCATGATTATGTTGATATCATGTTCATGCATTTTTATCATGGCTCAGCATATTTGCATTCAAGTTAACCAGATTAAATTGAACTTGAACAACTGTTGGATGAGTCATGGTGCCGCTGAAACGATGCTGACTAGTGCAACCACGCTTACCGGTATGGGACGGTCGTAATGCGGTCTATTGTCGTGCCTCTCGCCGGTGCCTCCAACGAGGGAAGGTTATGGGCGCGCACTACCCTGATCAGGTAGGCGGACATAAGCCTTATGTGCCCATTGTTGAGTCAAGTTTTTGGGTCCCAGAGTGGATCATTGCCACGATGGTGGTTTGAGGTGTCTTGAGGTAGGCACGGGGCCACCCATGACTTAGCCAAGAGGGGAGTGAGTCGGAGTGGCCGGGAGAGTGTCATGGCAGTAGATCGGTTTTGTTGGAACGTCGTTGGTCCACCCGAATGGGAGTGCGAGGCCATGGGTTCTGTAGTGTGGGTACAGTGCACTACCTCTGCAGAGTGTATATTAAATCTATCGATAGCCGCGCCCATAGATAAGGGCCCAGGTCGAAATTTGGGTACACCATGAGTCAACCGTAATAAGAATAACTTGATTAATGACAACCCCGGTTCAAAGATTGGTTAAGTTGGTTGTGATCGCCGTAAGGATCACGGCCAAGTGTTGGTCATGGTTGTGATAACTGTAAGGATCACGGTTTGGGACCAAGTGTTGGTCGTGGTTGTGATCGTAGGAAAGATCACCGTGGTATCAAGGATAACGAGTTGTTGGATATTCGTGATGTTGTGCGAGAAACGTGGGTAAAGATCAAGCTCCTTGTGGTCCTTTACTGATTGCTATGGTATTGTTTATACCAAGTTTGATTTGATCCTGAGATGACCGTGTGATGTCCGAGGTTGGTAAGTGATGCATGATGTCCGAGGTTGGTAGTGTCATCATGTTGCATGCTAGTATTGTCAGATTAATATGTTCATGTTGTGTTAGCTGTATCATGTTTATGTTGGTCATGCCATGTTATTCTTATGATCTCATGATAATTCCTGATTAACCTGAAATTGCCATGCTGTTGTCTATCTTGAATGCTTCTGGTTATTGTCAGCTTGCAAGTACATTCAATGTACTGACCTGGCGTGTCATGCCAGCTTGCCGGTCATGCCGGATTTGACTGCTTGTTGTCATGGCTTCCGTTCATGCGAGCTAGGATAATCGTTCCAGCTAGAGTCCCTTCGGAGTGGAGTTCACCACCGTCGTCGTTGTTCCGCTGCTAGAGTTCTTCCGCTGCATCATGTTGTTCTGCTGCTTGCATAGAGCAACAGTGGTAGGCGTAGTGTCGCTGTGCCGATGTAACCATTGTACCCAAATAGATTGTAATAAAGGGCTGGTTTGTTCTATGCTAGGCAGTGTTGTATTCCAGAAGACTTCATCTCGATCTCTGGGATGGAATACGGGGCTTTCCGGTTTTCTCTGAGCCGGGGTGCCACAAGTGATGCATCATGTTTAAATTTTCATTAAACTTGAAATGGGGATCAACAAACCCCAACAACCCCCTAAAGATACCAGGTTCAACTAAAAATGATTTCAATGAACTCAAAATGCCCTTCACAAAAGTTCATCATTTTTGAATTGGTCTAGAACCTCTACCAAAAATGGTGCACATTTTTCTATGACACTTTGAATTTTTGAGTTAAATCATAAAGTATTTGCATTTGGACATTTAAATCCTATAACTATTTTAAATGTTCAAATAATCTTGAAAGCATTTGAGGGCTGTTGGAAACAATTTCAAAAGTGCACACAAATATTTCCAGCATTGTACAAAGTGGTTTAATATTTTTACTATATCAAAAACAACAGGAGAAAAAACAAAAACTAAAATGGCAGAGAGAGAGAGAAAGGGCCCCAGGCCACTTACCTTGCTAGGCTAGCCACCTGGCCCGTGCCAGACACCCCCTACCTCTGCCAGTAGGAACAGGAGGGACAGCGCACGCACGCCCGAGGGCGCCACGCCACCTCCCTGCCTGCCTGCATCGCCCACGCCACCGCGATGCCTCACAAGAACTCCTCGGCACCGCCTTGAACCCCTGGTCACCTCACTCTCCCCCCTGCTCTCCCCCTAGTCCTCTTGAAGCCATGGCCGATGCGCCCGTGAGCACACCGCTGCTATAGACGTCTCCACCGCCTCTTGCTCGCCTCCCCGCCTTGTCTGCAAGCTCTGCCCTCGTCCACCGCTTCGCCCCGACCAAGCCCCGAGTGCCCGTTGGCCCTGCACCACCTCCACCGAGCTCGCCTTTGACCTCTTGCCACCGGAGATGCCCTCGCCACCCTTCTCAGCTCTGACTCTCCTCTGAGCTCGCCGTCCGCACCACTGCAACCGCCGTGAGCCACTAACCTTCCTCCCCCTCTCCATTCTCTTTGTCACACGCCGTAGCTGCCACGCCGCTCTCTCACCCGAATGGGCCGCCGACGTGCCCCCGGCCACCAAATAGCCCGTCCGTCGTGCCTAACATGTTCACTGTGTCGAGTAGGCCCCCTAGCGTGCTACCTCGCCCGCTCGTGCCTCGCAGCGCCGCCCGCACCTACAACCGAGCTCCGGCTGCCGCGGCAAAGCTCCTTGCCATCGCCTCCGGCCGCCCCAGGCTCGGCTGGCATTACCGCCCGATGCAGACTGGTATGGGCTCCCAAACGAGCCCATCCACGCAACGATCGGGGCACCACATCCCATTCCCACAGCGCCCAGCCGCGTTCGATGTTGCCGGCGGTGAAATGCCGGCGAGTTAGCCAAGGTTGACCAGGGGTTTGACCTCCCCTGGGTATATGACATGTGGGCCCCGCTTGGCTAATAACCTAGTTTAGGTTTAAACCTAATTATTGACACGTGGGACCCATTGGTCAGTTTGACCTAGGTCGTTGTCGGATTTAGGGCTCCACAGACCCAAGAAGTTTGAACTCTGGGCATGTGCGAAGATCTCAACCTCTCAAGTCTTGAGCTCGCCACCCTAAGGCCTAGCCTCGTCGGATTCGCGTGAGCAGGGAATACGATGAACACGGCAGTTTACCCAGGTTGGGGCCACCTTGCAGTGTAAAACCCTACTCCTTCTTTGTGGTGGATTGTCCTCATGAGGAGGTTTGAGGATCAACTAATACAGAGGATGAGCTGCCTCGCGAGGGCTCGGGGGTGAGAATGATTCGGCCGACTGATACACCCCCATCCCTCCCCTGATCTATGGTGGTGGCTAACCTATATTTATAGTGGCCTGGTTCTCTTCACCAAAAATTAAGCGGGAAGGGATCCTACAATGGCCAATTTGAAAGGGGACAAGAGGTACATCTAATCCTGACAAAAGGTGGTCTTCTCCTGTAAAGCTTCAGGAAGTGACGTTGTTGTGGGCTCGGCGATGACATCCGTCCTGCCAAGCCCGTGGTCTTAGTCATGTAACAGTGGAATGGAAAGCTTTGGGAGATTCCTGGGGAACCCACGTCTGTCTGTGCTCCCTTAGCAACAAAGACGAAACTTCCTCCTCTGCGCCCGCTGGCACCCGCCTTGGTCATAATGGCTCATGTCACTGTAGCCTCGTGAGGCTAGGCACTTGCGTATGAATCTCCGCTCCTCGGGAGGCAACTTGGAGAGGTCGGTCCCTCCGGAGGTCTTAATGTCATCCGCATCGCGAGGCGAGGGCCCTCGCGAGGGTCTTGTCTTGAAGGTCTTGTTGTTGGCCATACCAGACCATCAAGGGGGCCACGTCGTGGGCTACAGGCAGGAAGATCTAGGTACCCTGGTTCCCAAAATGCCTAATGTCGGTGCAACAAACCCTGGGTCTGTTGCCTAGACCGTGCACAGGCACGGGAACAAGACTATGGCACCGGGCCGTGCCAGAGTACAAGAGACCAAGATCTTCGAGGGACCAACATGCAGATCAAGAGGGCCACGGTAAAGCCAGAGAAGTAAGATACCACCAGGAGAAAAGCCTCCCTTGCCGGGTGGCGAACTCGGCGAGGGCGGAGCCACCCCCATAAGAGAACATCCAAGATGTCTCGACAGGGCCTGCCGGGCCTCGCGGATGCAAAATCCACCTCACCACCCACTCCATCACGACCCAGGTTTCCAACCAGTGTGGTGTCAAGCCGCAAAGTGATTAAGTGGCAGCCATTCACCACATGGCAGCCTCTTTCTACAGGAATACTGTAGCGAACACGATCCGAATGGACCGAAGTCTCTGTGCATCGGTGTCATCCCTGGATTGGTAATGCTGACACACACAATACTCGAGGAATTATAATAGAGTTCAATCACACACTTATTACATCGAGTCCTCATAAAGAGTATGATTACACAAAAATATCATGGCTGAAGGCCATCTAAACTAAATAACTGCGAAAACTTCAACGGTAAATGACTCCATCAACTCCAATGGCATAGCTGAGTGCAAAACAACAACCTATCGCACCTTATTCATCGTCTGAGTAGTCTTCAACATGAGATGTTCCAGCCATGTAGGTCAGCACAATGGATATGCTGGCACAGTTAAACTGTAAAGCAATGAAATGCAAGAACTACGTCTACATGCAATATTTGGCTGGTGGAGGCTGTAAGTTTATGATTTTGCATAAAACTAGTTCTTCCCTACAACAAAGGAATAAATTTATTTAACTACTCCCAAGTTGCCCAATATTTGAGAAGGTAACCCAACTCAAATCCCAATTAAAAGTATCATCTTTAACCCAACAAATTAATTAAATAAAGTGATGAGATCACATCAATAATTCATGTACCAGATACTCAAGATGTCCATAACCGGCAACACGGCTAGCCATGATTAGTTTACACGCTCTATAGAGGTTGTGCACTTTTCCCCACAAGACTCGACTGCATCCATGATTGGATGATTGAGACATAGTCTTTCTGAAGCATTAACTCTCTACTCCGGGCGGACCGGTACACCTAATTTCCCCTGCATCTGCTAGTCCACCTCTTCAAGAGCTCACGCAACTTACTCAACTATGCCAGAGCCCAGAATGGCTTGTGGCTGCACAAGCACATTTCTAGCATGAATAATCTTATGATCCCTTTGAGCCTCAGTGGCAAACCGGAGGAAAAATCACCCAGGAACTCCGAGATTTCCTTAAATAGGCAACACTGGGTTCCACAGGTGCCTCAACCAATCCACCCAGATGTATATTAAAGTTTCCACCTTAGTGTTATACATGATTAAATAACTCTCAAACTTCCATGTGTAAATCACGATCCAATCCCCGTCTAGGAGCATGGCTAAGCAATAATAAGCATATTGTATATTCCTGGTGTGAGCAAATAGGTATTAGATTCCTACCTCAAGCACTACAACCAAACCACATGTTCCCAATCCTACTCATGCAAATATTTGAGGGGCAGAACTAATGCATAGTAAAAACTGGGTATAGAAGAGTATGATCAAAGTGTAACTTGCGTTGCTGACGATCTCCAAACTGTAGGGATTCGTAGTAACAAGCTTCGCACTCCGGGTAATCTAGCGTAGACAAGTAGTAGCATACATAAGTAACCACTCAAACAAAAGAACGAGAAAACCAAGAAAAAAAAATCCATATCAAACACGAAACAAGCAAACGGCTGAAACTAACAAAAGTAAAACCTAACAGCATTATTATCATGTGCATTAGATCCTAACAGTAGGTACATGTGATTAGCTATGATTTGGAAAAAGAAACAACTCAAACAAAGAAACAAAACTAAAAAATACGAATGAAACAAGATTGTTTACTAATCAGGACTAAACACAAAATTTACAGTTCCAAAATCATGTTCAAGTTAGTTAACTGGAAAGAACAGAATGATACGAAGATTTAGGCGCTCGATTCATCTAATTTGGATAAATGAGTTAAAAGTTACGCTAGTTTTAAGATCAGGAGCTAAATCACGAGAAAACTATTCACGGATGAGTCCCTGGCCAAAAATAAACTAAAAAGAAAAAGACTACGGCGCGAACGTTCGCTAACAAGACTAATCCGACGAAAACTGTCCGTTAAAATGAATGAACGAACGTTCGTTAAATAAATAAGCCTAAAAATAAACCGATCTAACTAAATCCGAACAAAACCGTAACGGTGGGCCGGTTCTTACCGTTCACAAGGAAAACCGGCGGTGGCGGTGAGATCGGGACGTCGGTGACATCGGGCGGCGGGACGGCGGCTACGCGGGACAGCGGCGGCGTCGGGCTGCAGGGCCGCGGCTCCTGTGGCGGCGAGGGGGTGCGGCGGCGTTGGCGCGGCACGGCGGCAGCGGCGGTGACACTGCTGCTGCTATTGGTGGGAGGCGAGGCGGCACAGGGTGGAGGAGGCGACGGGGTCGAGGGCGTACATAAAGGGGGCCGGGGGGTGCCTTCGGCGAGGGGGCAACGAGGCCGACTCGGACTCCACCGGAGTCCGTCTCCCATACGGTGCGCGGCGGTGCGGCGAAGGAGGCGGCGGCCTGCTGGGCTGGTGGGCCAGCTGGGCTTCTGCCCAGTCGTCCCGAACTTTTTTAATAAAAAAACATTTTTGCCGCGAAGGAAAAATCCTAAATAAATATAAAAAATTTGTGAAAATTCCAGAAACAATTTTCACCGTCCAATCCTACTATTTAGGACAAGATGAATATTTTTCTGGACTAAAAATACAATTTTCGAAAATGCAATATTTTTCTAATTCAAATAAAATAGCAAATAAAATACCAATAAAATAATAATTTTATTTTAAAATTCTTTCTCCAATATTTCACTTAGGTTGAAGAAGTCATATTATCTTCCCTTATTTATTTATAATATTGGAAATAATTGGAGAGAAAAATAATAAAGTCAAATTGATCCTCTCTTCAAATTTGAAGTAAATTCAAACATGAATTTTGTGAAACCTCCAACTCTCTCCTTGGGTCCTTGAGTTCCTTCAGATTTCTAGGATCACAACAAAAAGCAAAATAAATATGATATGCATATGATGATCTATGTATAACATCCAAATTGAAAATTGGATGTTACAAACCTACCCCTCTTAAGATGAATCTCGCCCTCAAGATTTGGTTTGGTTAGAAAAAAGGTTTGTGTGGTCCTTGCGGAGATCTTCTTCTCGCTCCCAGGTGGCTTCCTCCTTGGTATGGTGGCTCCACTGAACATTGCAAAACTTGATAACCTTGTTGCGAGTAACTCGACTGGAAAACTTGAGAATCTTGACTGGCTTCCCGTCGTAGGTCAAATCACTATCTAACTGAATTGCTTCCAGTGGCACTGTATCTCTTAGAGGAATACCGGTCATCTCTACTTGCCACTTCTTCAACTGGGAAACGTGAAACACATCATGAACTCCACACAATCCTTCTGGGAATTCCAGCTTGTATGCAACTTCTCCCATGCGTTCCAAAACTCTGTATGGTCCCACAAAACGTGGTGCTAACTTTCCCTTGACTCCAAAACATTTCACTCCTCAAAGTGGGGACACAAGAAGATATGCTCTATCTCTGACTTCGTAAACTATCTCTTTGCGTTTAGTATCTGCATAACTCTTCTGCCTGGACTGGGCTACCTTGAGTCTGTCGCGAATCAACTTAACCTTATCTTCAGAATCTATGATTAAGTCTGGTCCGAACAACTGTTGATCTCCAACTTCATCCCACGATAACAGTGTCCTGCACCTCCTTCCGTACAAAGCTTTGAAAGGGGCCATCTTCAAACTGGCTTGATAACTGTTGTTATAAGAGAACTCTGCATATGGCAAATTGTCATCCCAACTAGATCCATAATCTAGCACACAAGCTCTCAACATGTCTTCTAGAATTTGATTGACTCTCTCAGTCTGTCCATCCGTCTATGGATGAAAGGCTGTATTGAACACTAGCCTGGTACCCAAAGTTTCATGCAACTGATTCCAAAACTTTGAAGTGAACTGGGTTCCTCTATCTGATACAATGGTCCTTGGAACTCCATGCAGGCATACGATCCTTGTCATGTATATCTTTGCGAACTTAGTACTCGTATAAGTTGTCTTCATTGGGATGAAATGAGCAACTTTCGTCAAATGATCGACTACAACCCAGATAGAGTCATAGCCTAAACGAGTCCTGGGTAATTCAGTGATAAAATCCATGCCAAGTTTATCCCACTTCCATTCGGGTATCGCCAACGGCTGTAGCAATCCTGCTGGCTTCTAATGCTCTGCCTTGACTCTCTGACATACATCACACACTGCTACATACTCGGCAATATCCTTCTTCATTCCTGTCCACTAGAAACTTTCCTTCAAATCCAGATACATCTTGGTGTTGCCTGGGTGAATCGAGTATGGTGAATCATGGGCCTCCTACAGAATTACCTTCCTAATCTCAGGGTCATTAGGCACATATATGCGATCCTCAAACCATAAGGTCTCGTGCTCATCCTCATGAAATCCTTTAGCCTTTCCTTTGCTCATCCTTTCCTTTATCTCAGCAATCTCCTTGTCAGTCTTCCGGGCTTCTTTGATCTTACCCAACAAAGTGGACTGAATTTCCAATGATGCAACATAACCTCTCGGAACAATCTCCAAGCATAGCTCTCGAAGGTCATCTGCTAACTCCTTTGGTAATCCTCCGATTATGAGCGTGTTCACATAACTCTTGCGGCTCAACGCATCTGCTACGACATTGGCCTTTCTGGGACGATAGTGCAATTTCACGTCGTAATCCTTTATGAGCTCCAACCATCTCCTTTGCCTGAGATTTAACTCCTTCTGCGTGAAGATGTATTTCAAGCTCTTATGATTCGTGTATATATCATAATGGTTTCCAATGAGAAAGTGTCTCCATGTCTTCAGCGCATGCACTACGGCTACTAACTCCAAATCATGCGTAGCATAGTTTAGCTCATGAGCTCGAAGCTGTCATGAGGCATATGAAACAACTCTTCCTTCCTACATAAGCACACCTCCAAGTCCTCGATGTGAAGCGTCGCAGTATACTTGGTAATCCTTATGTTGGTCTGGGAGAATCAACACTGGTCTGTAACCAAACGTTTCTTCAACTCTTGAAAACTGGCCTCACAATCCTCAGTCCATTTAAACTTGGTGTCCTTCTTCAATAACTCCGTCATGGGTTTTGCAATCTTGGAAAAATTCTCAATAAACCTCCGGTAGTAACCTGCGAGTCCAAGAAAACTTCTAATCACTCCAACTGATGTGGGTGCCAACCATTTAGTGATAGAAGCAACCTTGGTAGGGTCTACTGCTATTCCTTCTCCGGATATAACATGTCCGAGAAATCCAACTTCCTTTAACCAAAACTCTCATTTGCTAAACTTGGCATACAACTGATGTTCTCTGAGATTCTCAAGAACCAAACGCAAATGCTCCTTATGCTCTTCTAAAGTCTTCGAGTAGACCAATATATCATCAATGAACACCATGACGAACTTATCCAAAAACTCCATAAACACTTTGTTCATCATATTCATGAAATAGGCAGGTGCATTAGTCAAACCAAATGACATAACGGAATACTCATATAGCCCATACACTACTAGGGAAAACCTTAGTAGTAGTCCGAGTTTTGAGGCTAGCAGTAGTGCGGGTGCCCATGCTACTAATAAGGTGCTACAGCTAACTTAAAGTAGTAGCGCGGCCCTTACCCGCGCTACTATTGTTGACGATATCAACAACGCTTTTTATGAACGCGCTACTATTACCTAGCTGTAGCGATTTCGCAGTCCCTCGCTACTACTATATCTTTCATCATTTCCCCCCGTACCCCTTTCCCTTTCAGTTTCCCATTCAGATACTAGATACTAGGTACTGCTAGTAGATATCAAATTCATAAACCATTACTGGGTAGTACTCCCTTCGTTCCAAATTACTCGTCGTGGTTTTAGTTCAAACCACGACGAGTAATTTGGAACGAAGGGAGTACTAGATAACAAATTCATGCATAGTCAACATGCATCCTCAAGCAGTACAAGGTCATATCAACGGCGATCATCATATGTAGTTCTAGATGATATCGACGACAATCATCATATGTAGTTCTAGATGATATAGCCACACACACATATGTAGTTCTAGATGATATAGCCACACACACGTATGTAGTTCTAGATGATATCAAAGACAATCATCATCCTCAAGCCTGGGCGGTTGGTGTTCCTGATAGTAATTAGGATGGCCTATCCAACACGAAGATTCTTGCCATCGAGGAATTTCTTCCACCCAACCGAGTTTAAGTATGTGCGACCGTCCGTGTCCACGCGATAAGTACAGGTTGTGATGGAGCCCCTTGCAGTAAGGCGTAGTCCAGCTGAGCCTTCTTCATCAGGCTCGATACCATAACTCACAGATATGCTCTTTGCCAATTTCTGAATAAGAAAAACATATCAATTAATAAATAGCCTCGCAAATAAGTACATATGGATTATCTACACTATTAATAGTTTCCTTAGATTCTACACTAATAAGCATGTGATCGAACTCTACACTAAAACATATCATCGACTAGATTCCACACAACATACCATATCATTGGACTGTACACTAAGTATTTCATCGGATAATTTGCATTTGCAAGTATAACATACCATATCATGTCGATCAACCATGGTATTTGTCAGGCGGGTCACGAATGGCACCCCAACAAAGTCAGCACGTGGCGGAATTATGTCCCACAGGTTGGACACCTCCTCCTCGCTCAACCTTGTTCTTTGAAAGGAAATTTGGTTCTTCCGCGAGAAGCCATTTGATGGACAATTATAATCCTAAGATCTAGTAACATATTAGATGACAAGGTACCACCTACATTTTGCCAAAAAGTAACTTATTAAAAAAACAAAAGCAACTACGTACCTATCCATGTACAGAAAAAATAACAAAAAAATGGTTCATACTAAATCAACTAAATGAACTAGCCTACTAAATCAACTAAATCAAAATGTTCTAAATCAACTAAATGAACTAGCCTACTAAATCAACTAAATCAAAATGTTCTAAATCAACTAAATCAACTAGCCTACTAAATCAACTAAATCAAAATGTTCTAAATGAACTAAAAGAACTAGCCTACTAAATCAACTAAATCAAAATGTTCTAAATCAACTAAATGAACTAGCCTACTAAATCAACTAAATCAAAATATTCTAAATCAACTAAATCAACTAGCCTACTAAATCAATTAAATCATTTCAAGTAAATCAAAATGTTGCATATGAACTAGCCTACTAAATCAAAATGTAGAAGGCTGGAGGGAGAAGGAGGGGCGACTCGAGGAGGGAGAAGAGAGTAGGACGAAGGAGGAAGGCGGAGCGAGGAGGGGCTGGCCGGCGGCCAGTGGAGGGACGACGGAGGAGGAAGGCGGAGCGAGGAGGGGCTGACCAGCGGCGAGTGGAGAGGGAGGACGGAGGAGGAGGCCGGTATCGTGTCTAGCAAGGAGGAGGAGGTGACGGTAGCGCAGAGGGAGGAGGGGTGACAGGGGTGGACCGGCGCGGGGGATTGAGAGGGGATCCAGTGAGTGTGTGACTGTGAGGGGATCGGATAGAGGAGATGGGGGGGAGATGGAATGGCTTAGCAGTAGCACACTATAGAGAAAGATGCTACTTCTAAGCTACCTAGCATCAGCGCCTTTCACAAAGAAGCGCTACTGCTATTTGTCAGTATGTAAAAATAGACTTTGTTCAATGTATCAAAAATACATTGATCATCAACGATCTTTTTGTGCACAATCTGATTTGTCAATATGAGTCCTCACCGGTTTAGGAACTGGTGAAGACTCATATTGCAGCCACAAATTCTACACATAGAGTTCAATGAAGACCAAGTGCTTGTCAAAGTTCGATAAGTAACATATTTAAGGTGGTAGAAACTCTCTTCACGGAGCGAGGTGGGACTAAATTTTTGTAGTAAACTTAGCAGTAGCGCTTATTGGCGAAATGCGCTGCTACTATGCTACGTAGCAGTAGCCCCCGTTGTTATAACGCGTTGCTGCTATAACTAGCCTTGCGGTGGCCTCGTGGGAATTATAGCAGTAGCATGTCTCTGAGCGGGCGCGCTACTGCTATATTTGTTTCAGCAGCGAGTTACTCTTGAGCATGCTACTGCTAATTAGCAGCAGCGCCTTATTTTAAAGCGCGCTGCTGATAAGATTCTGTGTATAGGCTTTTCCCTAGTAGTGATACCTTGTGGTAAAGGTTGTCTTAGGTATATCTTGCTCTCGGATCTTCAACTTGTGATAACCTGATCGAAGATCGATCTTGGAGAAAACTTTAGGTCCTTGCAATTGGTCAAACAAATCATTGATCATCGACAAAGGGTATTTGTTCTTGATCATCACCTCACTCAGCGCATAATAATCAACAACCATCCTCAAAGATCCACCCTTCTTCTCCACTAGAAGCACTAGGGCACCCCAAGGTGATGAACTTGGTCGAATGTAACCTTTCTCCAGTAACTCCTTTATCTGCATCTTAATTTCCTCTAGATCTTTTGCGGGCATCCGATACGGTCTCTTTGATATTGGTCCGGTGCCAGGTAATAGCTCAATCCAAAACTCAATGTCTTGATCTGGCGGCATGCCTGGTAACTCTTCCAGAAATATGTTGGGATAATCCTTCACCACTGGTACTTCCTTTTGAACAACTCCTGATAAGGAATTTACCTGAGTTCTCCTCGGTGCATGCCGGCATACATACTTGA
Organism: Triticum aestivum; assembly: GCF_018294505.1. NCBI lineage: Eukaryota > Viridiplantae > Streptophyta > Magnoliopsida > Poales > Poaceae > Triticum > Triticum aestivum. The sequence continues at coordinate 331,006,992 of NC_057804.1, read as the reverse complement.
TCGTCTTTCCTTCCGGGGTGGTGAGAAGAATTGATTTACTGGCGCAATTGATGTTTCCAACAAACTTGGATAGCCAATCCATGCCTAGTATCACATCCAATCCTTGTGACTCTGGAACAATCAGGTCGGTGGGGAAAACATGTCTACCTATGGTTACTGGCAACTGATAGCATCCCCTACTAGCCATATACTCCGCTCCTGGGGAACTTACTAACTTAGGTGACTTAACGGCTACGGTTGGCAATTTATACTTATCAACAAATCCCCTTGATATGTATGAATGCGATGCACCAGTATTGAAAAGAACAAGTGCGGTAAATGCACTGATCAAAAACTTACCGACAACTGCGTCGGATTGATCCTCAATCTCCTCCACGCTGACGTGGTTCACCTGACCTTTGGTGAAAGGGTTGGGCTTCTTTGCAGAACCTCCATTGCCATTTCCATTCTTTGCTTCAGGAGATTAAGTGGCATAATGTCCGGTCTTCTGGCACTTGAAACAGGTAATGTGGCTCAGATCCCTCTTTGCTGGTGTTGCGGGATTGGAATGGTTCTAGCTGCTGCTTCCTCCGTTCCCATTGCCATTCTTGGGGCCACTATGGTTGTGCGAACTTGCTCCATTGTGCATTTGTCCTCCATGGTTATGGCCTCCATGGTTGTGGGTATGTCCTCCTGAGTACGGGGAGTAGTAGGGCTTCTGCTGAGCTCCAGAAGTGTACCTCCCCTGTCCATACTTCCTCTTGCGATTATCAATCTGTTGTTGCTTGCCTTCAATCATGAGGGCCCTATCTACCAACTCCTGGTAGTTGTTGAAAGTTGCTACCATCAACTGCATGCGCAACTCATTGTTGAGTCCCTCAAGAAACTTCTCCTACTTAGCGGCATCCATGGCTACGTCATCTGGGGCATAGCCTCCTAACTTACTAAACTCATCCACATACTGGCTCACGGTACGCCTTCCTTGGCGCAAGTGGCGAAATTCGCGCTTCTTCATGCTCATAGGTCGTGCTGAAACATGGGCAGTGCGGAAAGCCTGCTGAAACTGATCCCATGTAGTTGTGTCAATGGGGTATGTGGCGCTGAAATTCTCCAACCAAGATGCTGCGGGTCCATCAAGCTGATGTGCGACAAAGTGCACTCTCTCTGCATCTATGCCTCCTGCTGTGGTCAGCTCTCTTCCAATCTTGCGGAGCCAATCATCTGCAACAATCGTCTCGGTGCTACTAGAGAACACCGGCGGATTCAACCTAAGAAATCGGGCTAGGTGCTCAATAGGGGGTTGTGGCGGTGGCCCCAACCGGGTTAAAATTTCTCGTGTGATTTCTGTCATGCTGCACCATGCTCCTTTGCTCTTTGTGCAACATGACATCCCCCCTGCCGAACCAGCAAGGGACCCTTGGTCCCATAGGTGGTCGTGGTTTCCCACGACTTATTTGGCGCGCCAGGTAGGAAGATCACTTGCGCAGACCTGAAAGCGTGTGCAGCGCATCATCTTCATCGCCATCTTCGTCTTCGACGGGGCCATCCACTACAAAAAAAGACACATCGGTGACATTTTGGGCCGAACGAAATTTTTTTTCTGTCATACATATGACACTTCTATGATGATAATTGTGACAAAACCCGGTATCATCATAGATGTGGTGGGCTCCTACTTCTATGACAAAAAATCATGACAGAAAATGGGCTTTTCGTCCTGGGCGGACCGGAGACGCAGCTGCATGACATTCTTTGGGCCGTCCATGACGGAAAAAACTATGGTAGAAGCGAGGGGGAGGAAAATTTCACGGAGTTGCCGGTTACGGTGGGAGAGCGATGTGCGTTTCTCTCATACAGGTATGCACATGTGTGCGAGGCGTTGGCTCTAACTGAACCCGAGCGAGGCATTGGGCTCTAACTGAACCCGAGCGATTGCACTGCAGGCTACGCATTACTGAACCCGAGGGATCGATCGATGGCTATTAACTAAACCCGATGGAGCGATTCCTTCGCTACTACTGCTAACTGAAACCGATCGATTGGATGAACAATGAGTGTTGTGGGGGGGTTTGGATGAACAGTGAGCGGTGGCGTTGCCTCTGGATGAACAGGAACCCGTGGTGTGGAGGGCTGGATGAACAGTAGACGGTGGAGGGGTGGCCGTGGAGGGGTGGTTGAACAGGACCCCGTGGTGTGCATGGCTGGATGAACAGTAGACGGTGGAGGGGTGGCCGTGGAGGGGTGGTTGAACAGGACCCCGTGGTGTGGAGGGCTGAATGAACAGTAGACGGTGGAGGGGTGCCCGTGGAGGGGTGGTTGAACAGTAGCTGGTGGAGTAGCGCACGGTGGAGGCTGGATGAACAGGAGCCCGTGGAGGCTGGAGGAGGTCGACGGTAGCCCGTGGAGGCTGGAGGAGGTCGACGGTGGAGATGAACAGTATCCCGTGGAGTCCCGTTTTGCGGTACGCCACACCCCTCCCCCCCCCCCCCCGTTTCGACCGTAGCGCTCCAACACAAGTCCGTTTCGTCTGTTTTGCGGTACCCCACACCCCTCCCGATCAACAGGACCCCCGTTTCGACCGTAGGAGGTCCATTTCCTCCGTTTTGCAGTACGCCACACCCCTCCTGATCCATAGGACCCCCATTTCGACCGTAGGAGGTCCGTTTCGTCCATTCTGCGGTACGCCAGGCCTCGTTTCCATCGCCTGTTCCATCCAAGCCGGTTGGCTCCCACACGTTCCATTGCCTCCCGATGAACATGACGCATTTTGTTGCCTCCCGATGAACACAACACATTCCGTTGCCTCCCCATGAACATGACGCATTCCGTTGCCTCCCCATGAACACGACGCATTCCGTTGCCTCCCCATGAACACGAGCCCTCGCCGTACGTATGCGCGACTAGGCGTTCGAGACCCCGCCCGTATCTACACATACATGGCCGTATTTTCTTTCTTGCACCCTGGCCGCTGTACGTACGTGTACATGCTACGTGCGCGCCTCTACTACGACACGGACGCGCCTCTACTACGACACATGCGCGCCTCTACATCGACCAGTATATATGTACGTCCAAGTTCGCGACCAGAATGACAACGCTACGTACGCTTCGACCAGGTGGGTCCCGACTGTCAGGCAGTTCCTTACGTGCGAAAATGTAGCTGGTGGGTCCCAGCAGTCAGAGGGGCGAATCATTTTTTTTCGGACGCCTTCCTTTGCGTGCGAAGATGTAGCTGGTGGGTCCCAGCAGTCAGGGGGCGAATCGTTTTTTTTGCCCGGGCGCACTTCCTTGCGTAGGAAGATGTAGCTTGTGGGTCCCAGCAGTCAGGGGGGTGAATCGTTTTTTTTGCCCGGACGCACTTCCTTGCGTGCGAAGGTGTAGCTGGTGGGTCCCAGCAGTCAGGGGGAAACGTTTTTTTCACGAAATACGGTGGCCCGTTCGGTGGGTCCCCGCTGTAAGGTGGAGTAATAATTATTTTGCGCGTAATAAGGAGGCACTTCCTTGCTGCGGCTGTGGACCCAGCTGTCAGCCTCTCCACGTACAGTCCACATCCGATGGAAGTCATTCCTTGACCACGTTGACCACGCCGCGCCGAGAGCACCACGGCGGTGGACGACGGCGAGGCCTAGGAAGGGGACGACTCGGAGCTGGGGAAGACACAGCAGTGGATGCCCATGCGAAGAGGAGTACGAGGGTTCACTGGTTCGGATGTGGTGTGAGGCTTTTGTCGCCATAGATTAACAGGGGGTGTGGGTGAGTAGAGGGATGGCCTGGCCAGCGGTGGGAGTAGTAGGGGGCGGTGAGGCCTCCGCGGCATCACAGCTGGCCATGGGAGGCAGGAGCACGCGGCACGATCGGCACTGGTTTGGGCGGCTGGAGCAAGAAGACCAGAGGTTGAAGAAGCACTACAACCGTTGGATGAACATCATATGGTAACAGGAGCTAGAATCGTTCATATTGACTAAGTTGACAAAGCCCTCCGTCCCCGTCAACTTGGTAGGCCCACAAGTCAGCCTCCTAGTATGCTGGGTTCCACCTGGCAGGGGGAGTATTCATTTTATTGTGTGTAATAAGGAGGCACTTCCTTGCGTGCCAAGATAGCTGGTGGGTCCAACAAGTCAGCGGGGGGCACGTTTTTTTCTCGAAATACAGAGGCCCTTCCGGTGGGTCCTAGATGTCAGGTGGAGGAATCATTATTTTGCGCGTAATAAGGAGGCATTTCCTTGTGTGCGGCCGTGGACCCAGCTGTCAGCCTCTCCACGCACAGCCTACTTCCGATCGTATCGTTCGTTGACCACATTGACCACGCCGCGCCGAGCGCATCACGACGGCAAGGCCCCGGACAGCAACGAGCCGGAGATGGGAAGACGCGGGAGTAGAGTCGCAGACGGAGAAGTGTAAGAGGGTTAACTGGTTCTAGTGCAGTGTGGTTCAGCAGTCGATGGAGAATAACAGGAGGTGTGGAGGGTTGGAGGGATGCCCTAGCCAATGGTGGGGTAGCGCTTAATAGCGAAGCGTGCTAAGCAGAGATGGTAGCAGCAGGAGGCGGGAGGTGGTCCCGGCGGCGCTGGAGGAAGAAGACGAGAGATTGAAGATGGATGCCGGCCGTTGGATGTAAATCCAACGGCTAACATGTCAGAATCATTTGTTGACTAAATTTACAACGACTTGCATTGGCTTCGACCTTTGGCCCACATTTCAGCCTCCAAAAATGTGGCATGTATTCAACCCATTTTTTCAGAATTTACAGTCTTTTTTTGCGCGGTAGAATTTACAGTCAATTTGATCTTTTTTTTGGAATTACAACCATTAGATGGGCTGGGTGAACAATTAATGTAGCTTTCATGCGGCCCATTTATTTTATTTCCTAAAAAATTACAGGCCATTTGCACTTTATCTAGATACACGATTTTGCTGGGCTGATTCTAATTATAATGTTGGGTTGGGCCAGCAATGTTGTCAAAAAATAAAAAAGGGCTGAGCATTTCGTTATAAATATATTTAAATAATAAGTGATATAATTACATTCGTCCTTAAATCTTCCCAAGCTTTTGTACACAATCACTAGGATTTTCGTGGCAAAACAATCTAGGATTTTATTTGTTAAGAAATTATTTTTATAAGTTAATAAGATGCGGGATATTGTTTTCTTACATATATAAGTACCTGTTAAATATATGATGATAATAAAAATAATATATAATAACATATAAAATAATTTAAATATACATAATATAGTTAAAAGGGAAACATAAGTTGTACCTGGCGTTCCTATTCTTATATAGAAAAATAGAACAGACCGCTGCGTTTTCTTAAAAAAAATACATAAATTGGGCTGCCAAAAATAAAACCTCGGATGGGAGGTCCATAGGCCGGTCGATACATGACGGCCCTAAGAAAATACAGACAGGCCCTCCCATCCGAGGTCTTGGGTTGTGCATGTTAAAAATGAAAGCCTAGACGGGGCATCCCAAAACCACGTCCAACACTTGCCAAAACTCCGTCCCTCGTTTTCTCTTTGTTTCGCACACTCAACATTGTGTGGGCATTTTGACTATGCATCATATGAAGATGTGCTATGCATGAATGTTGATCAGCATGATGTTAACTGGCTGGTAGTTCCATTTTTGACCACGAATAAAACTTTGAACATGACATTAACCCTGTTTGAAAAGGCCGTGTTAATATAGATGCTCTGCCTCTAAAAGTTGCAGTTTCTTATCTGAAACTGAACTTGCAGTTTCTTATCTGAAACTGAAACTTGCAGTTTCTTCTCGTGTGCACTTTTATACTCCTATGAAACTACATTTTTTTAAGTGCTAAAAATAGATCTCTGGAATTCATAAAATTCTTCATATGCTCAATACTGCAAATCAGAAATTCAAAAGACATTCATATCTGAAAGTACTCTCAAAATACACAACACAAAACACAATTCACAACCTGCAAATACTGACAACCCTAAGCTCCTCCTGACAATTCACAACCTGCCTGACTATTGTGATGGGGGCAGTCCCCTCCTATTCCTCGGAGGCAGACAACCGCCCCGTGAGATGATGTGAACGACGAGGGAGACGATGGCGGGGAAACGTCGTCGGGCCAACTACTTTTCTACTCTTGCAGTTGGGTTCGGTTGACAAAGACTCCACCGGCTCGCTCTGGCAGGACACCCTCACAAACGACACCCTGTAGATGCTCGATCCTTCAATCTCTGGTGGATGCTCCATCTGGGATCGATACTCCCACCACCGCTCCCTCGCGATCGGATTCGGTGAATCTGTTTGCTCCATGGCCCAGAGGAGCAGCTCTATGTACTCCGGCGCAACTCCCTCCGGGAGTATCGCCGCCTTTTCGCTCTGTTGCATATATTTGGCCATGGATGTCGCCGTCGCCGCTAGTTGGTCCTTGTTGTCAAACCAAGACTGTATCTCCAACATCCTAGCTAGCTTCACAAGGTCACCGTCTGCGATCCTCACGTATTGGTTGTACTCCTCCATCGATCTACTTCTCCACAACACCTTCACTCACCGGCGGTGGTTTTTGAATGGAAGAGGAGAGGAGCGGCGCTGGTTTTGGATTAGAACGGGAGAGGAGCGATGTAACGCCCCGGATCCGATGCGCCAAGTGTCTGCCAGTTATTCGCCGTTGTTGCCATGTCATATTCTTGCGTGTTGCATTTTATCATGTCATCATGTGCATTTCATTTTGCATACATGTTCGTCTCATGCATCCGAGCCTTTTCCCCGTTGTCCGTTTTGCGATCCGGCGCTCCTATGCCCTCCAGCAAAGCCCTCTTTTGTGTGCCCAACACCCCTTCCAAAGTGGCCCAAAACCCATCTAACTCTCCTCCATGCTCTCGGTCATTCGATCACGATCGTGTGGGCGAAAACCGCTCCTCATTTGGACTCTCCTAGCTCCTCCTACCTCTATATATAGATCCCTTCCCCGAAATCCGGACGAAACCCTAGCCCTCTCCCTCTCAGCCGCCGGACATGTCCGCGTCGCGCCGGACATGTCCAACGCCCACCGCCACATCGCTCCGGCCAACCACAGAATGCCACGTCACCCCGCCGCCGCTTCGGGCCTGTGGCATCGCGCCACCTGTCGCTCACCGTCCCGCGCCCTGCCGCCGGCCCGCCGAGGCCCGCTCCCGGCCCCCGCGGGCCCAGTCGCCGCCACCCGCCGCGGTTGCCCGGGCCGCCTCGCCCCCGCGCAGTCCTGGCCGCCGCCGTCGCCTCCCCCGCCGGCGAGCGCATCGCCCGCGCTGCCCGTCTGCGGCCGTCGCCGCCCGAAGCCGCGGCGCCCCCGAGCCTCGCCGTGTCCTCCGCCGCCACCCGCTCATCGCAGGAGCGCGCCGCCCCGCGGCCTTCTCCTCCAGCCCGCGCCGTCTTGCCTCCGGCCCCGGCCTCGGGCTCGCCGGAGCCGCCGCCCCGCGCCCGCAGTGCCCCGCCTCGGTCGCGCCTCTCCCTCCTTGCCGGCCGTCTCCGGTGATGCCCCGGTCAGATCCGGGCAGGAGCACCCGGATCCGCCCCATCCTCATCCCATTTTGCCATCTCCGGTCATCCTCCGGCGAAGCTCCGGCCAGATCCGCCCTGCCTCGGAATCCGTGCTGCCTCAGGTTGACTTCCCCCCCCCTCTGAAATCTGCTAAGTCCCCGAATCTGTGTAATTTTCATGCCATGTTCATCGCATTGTATCTCTGCATCCGTAGCTCCGTTTCGTGCGTGTAATATGTCAAATTGTTCGTATCGACGAGTACATCATTTCATTCGATTGCATCATATTCATTTGAGCCCATCTAGATGCCTGAATCATCATTGTAAGAGTGCTTCATGATGTTTTCTGCTGTCTGTTAACAGAACGAGCTCTTTTGTCATTTTTGCCATGATTGATGTGTGCATCCTATGAGGTTGATGTCTACATGTGTTTTGAACTATGCCATGTCTTCTTTACAGAGGTGCTTACCATGTATTTTTGTGATCAATGTGGTGATTAGCACAAGCATGCAAACTAGGCATCATGATGTTGCTGATTTTAGTCCCTGTTCTGCTGTTATTTTGATGCCATGTAAACTTGATGCTACAGAGAGATCCATGCATATCTTAAGATACTTCAGTACGGATGTTTTGAACATGTGGTTATTTTCTATACATTCATGCCCTTGGTTGCAATTATGGAGTAGTCTAGCATGCCATTTTCGTGATCTACTTTTGCTTCAAAATGTTTCCTGGCAGATTGTTTACATGTTATTCAATTTTGCCAAGGTTGTTGTAGTTGATCCATGTACCCTATGACCTTGCTATTGCCATGCTTGGCTTCAAAAACATGTCTTCTTACTGTTGGTTGCCTTGCCATGCCATGTAATGCTCTGTGGTGAGTGGTACAAGCTCACCAACATGCCTTCATAATTCTGTTTCTGCCATGTTTGAATCTGTATAATAACTTGCTATGTTCACATGGGTGCCATCATATTTTCTGATCCTTTTTGGCTTATGGTCAGTAAGGGACTATTGATCTATGCATTTAGTTGATTCATGCCATGCCTTTGTTTGCCATTATAAGTTCCTGTAACATGTCGTTTGATAGCTCTAAACATTGCATCGTGATGTTATTTTCTGCAAAGTCTGAAATTGTTATTACTTGCAATCTTACCATGTGTATTTGAGCATGTTCTATTGATTTCTGGAGTTAGCTCAGTGTTCATGTTTTGTAATGCTTTACCTGTACATCATGCCCATGCCTTTTGTTTTCATGTTGGGGTGCTGTAGCATGTTGTTTTGATGCTTGCAATATGCCTAGTTGCTATTTTGGACAGCTTGTCCTTATAACTTGTATAGAGTGCATGTGTTGAACCGTTGCTCCGTTTTGAGTGTGCTCTATATGAAACTTGCTTGATTTTGCATGCAGTTCCATATTATCATGTTGCATCCATGTTTTGAGGTGTCTGCTTGATGTTTGTATGCATTTTGCATCAGTGCCATGTTTTACTTGTTTTGCTCATATCTCCTAGGCCGTAGCTTCAAATCTAATGAACTTCAAATGTAACTTGACTAGAATCTCGTGTAGATCATCTTGGTGCATCTTAACTTTCTGTTTAACAACTTGAACATATGGTTTATTAAGATCTGGACCAATTTCGAAATATGCATATGAGGACTTACCGGAATTGTTATATGTTGTTCCCGGCCTCATTTAAACTTGGCTTGATGTGTTGCTCTTGTTTGCATCATCTCTTGCCATGAGTAGCTTCATGTAGTCTTGTCTTGCATCATGCTTGTTCATGCATCATGCCTTATTTATGTGTGGTGTGTTTACTATGTTGTGTGCTTCTTCTCGATAGTTCCCGTTTCGTTGCGATCGTGAGGATTCGTTCGTCTACGCTTGGTTTGTCTTCGTGGCTTCATCTTCTTCATGGAATCGTTCTTCTTCCTTGCGGGATTTCAGGCAAGATGACTGCTACCCTAGATCTCAATACTATCTTTGCTATGCTAGTTGCTTCGTTCTATCGCTATGATGCGCTACCTATCAACTGTTTATCAAGCCATCCAATATTGCCATGAACCTCTAACGTTTGACACCTTTCCTAAGCAAACCATTGATTGGCTATGTTACCACATGCTCAGCCCCTCTTATAGCGTTGCTAGTTGCAGGTGAAGTTGAAGATTGCTCCATGGTGGACAGGATTTTGGTTGGGATATCACAATATCTCTTATATTATTAATGCATCTATATATTTGGTAAAGGGTGGAAGGCTCGGCCTTATGCCTGGTGTTTTGTTCCACTCTTGCCGCCCTAGTTTCCGTCATACCGGTGTTATGTTCCTAGATTTTGCGTTCCTTACGCGGTCGGGTGATTTATGAGACCCCCTTGACAGTTCGCTTTGAATAAAACTCCTCCAGCAAGGCCCAACCTTGGTTTTACCATTTGCCTCACCACCACCTACTTTTCCCTTGGGAGTCGCTCTCTCGAGGGTCATCTTTATTATAGCCCCCCCGGGCCAGTGCTTGTCTAAGTGTTGGTCCGAACTAGAGCCCTTTGCAGCGCCCCCTCAGGGAAACTTGAGGTCTGGTTTTAGTTGTATGGATTGCTCACCCGGTGTTGCCCTGAGAGCGAGATATGTGCAGCTCCTATCGGGATTGTCGGCGCATCGGGCGGTCTTGCTGGTCTTGTTTTACCATTGTCAAAATGTCCTGTAAACTGGGATTCCGAGTCTGATCGGGTCTTCCTGGGAGAAGGTCTATTCCTTCGTTGATCGCGAGAGCTTGTCATGGGCTAAGTTGGGACACCCCTGCAGGGTATAATCTTTCGAAAGCCGTGCCTGCGGTTATAGGCAGATGGGAATTTGTTAATGTCCGGTTGTAGATAACTTGACACCAGATCCGAATTAAAACGCATCAACAGTGTGTGTAGCCGTGATGGTCTCTTTTCGGCGGAGTCTGGGAAGTGGACATGGTTTCTGGGTTATGTTTGACGTAAATAGGAGTGCAGGATCACTTCTTGATCATTGCTAGCTTCACGATCGTTCCTTTGCTTCTCTTCTCGCTCTTATTTGCGTATGTTAGCCACCATATATGCTTAGTCGCTGCTGCAACCTCACTACTCTACCCCTTCCATTCCCTTTAAGCTTTGCTAGTCTTGATACCCATGGTAATGGGATTGCTGAGACCTCGTGGCTCACAGATTACTACAACAACAGTTGTAGGTACAGGTTATGCGATGATCATGACGCGAGAGCGATGTTTGCTTGTATTGGAGTTCTTCTTCTGCTTCTTCTTCATTCAGGGGATAGGTTCCAGGTCGGCAGCCTGGGCTAGCAGGGTGGATGTCGTTTGAGTTTCTGTTTGTGATTCATCCGTAGCCGGATGTTGCTCTTATGTATTGTGATGTTGTATTCATGTGGCATTGTATGCCTATTGTATGTATCCACATCTATTATGTAATGTTGATGTAATGATATCCACCTTGCAAAACTGTTTCAATATGCGGGTCTATCCTTGGTGGGACCTTCGAGTTCCTTTTGGATAGGGTCGCATATTGGGCGTGACAAGTTGGTATCAGAGCCTCGACCGACCCTAGGAGCCCCCTTGATTGATCATGTAGTTTGGCCGTTGTTGAGTCTAGAAGAAAACTGTTTTCAGAGTCTAGTTATATCGGAGAGTAGGAATTCTTTTTACTCCTTAGCCCCTTCGTCGCTCTGGTAAGGAATCTTGACGTAGGTGTTTTGAATTACTCATCTTCCCTTTCAAATTTTCTTTAGGATCACGCAGTTGGTTTTTCGATCGTTGGTTCTCTCCTCTTTTCATGCGGTGCATTTCTCGTCAGTCGACTCGAGCCTCTTCATCTTTGAGTTCAATCCCAAGTTGTTATTTTTCCCACCCGCCCACCCCTTCTTCTTCTCGGAACCGGAGTCCGTAATCGAGTATCCATCCTACTCGTCTGAAGTCCTTGCCTTCTTTTCTTCTATGATTTCAATCGGTGTTTTTCTCTTCAAGATATTCGTCGATTTCCCCTTCCAAGTTGCCTTTGTTTTCCCGCCCTCCCACCCTTTTCTTCCCGGAGTCTGACTCTCTCTCGACCATCTATCTCATTCGTGTGGAACCTCTTCAGTCTTTTGTCAATTGTTTCAACCGGTGAATTCTCGTCTCGGTGGACATTCTTCATCTCTTTTCTTCTCCGGTGGACTCAATTCAAGTTTTTTGGGTTGATCATATTCTCTTCCTTCGACCAAGTGTTTTCCCTGCTCGTTCGCCTCTCACCAGTTTATCCTTCTGGAGTGTTCAAGACATCTCAGGAGATTCGTCTGTGTTTGAATTAATTCGAGGTTGTCACCTCATTCAAATATTTCAATTGTTCCAGTGCTTCATCTATCTGTTCATCAATCCTTTTCAACGATGTTTCTTTTAGTGGGCCCTAACCCACAGGTCTTTTTCCAGGATCTTACCTGACTCTTCTAATTCCCCCGGAGTGATTCTCAATTCTTTTAAGTGTGATGTAAGAATGGATCCCATCAGTCACATGCCTTCTCCAAGATCTCATTCAAATTCATTTCATTGTTGGCTCAACCTCTTACCTTTCATTGTACCGGAGTATCTCAGTATTTTGGTGGTGTTTCCCGTCGTAATTTGAAGACCAAAGAAGAGTTTTTCCTTTAAATCTTGCTCGTTCTCTCGAAGATTCGTGGTGCTAGCTCGATGTTATCCTATCAAATTGTTTCCAATCGTCCAATTCTTTCTTATCCATCCGGTGTTTGTCAGAAGTTGTTTTTCCTGTTTCTTTTCACCGGAGGCCATCGTTCCAGAAGAATTCTTCGCCCTCATCATTCCAGTTATCGTTCCATATTTATCCCGGTGCTTCGTTCAAGTATTCTTTATCAGCTCGTTGTCTCTTTGCTCTTGTGCATCTAAATCCCCTCGAGCATATTTGTTCTTCTAATTCTTCCCGGCGATTCATCCTCTTTAGTCAGTCATTTTTCGAATTCTTACGGTGGTTCGTTCAAGATTCTTTTTCCTTGATTATCATTTTAATCCATTCCTTCTTTCCAATCCTACCAGTGGTTCATGAGGACTTTCTCAAGTTTTGTGCTACCCTTCTCAATCCTTTTCAAGAAGAATAAGTAATATGCAAAATCCATGTCATTAATTTATTTGATGAAGGATAAGCATACAATAAATCTTATTCTTATTTCCTCAAGTTGATTAATCCCTTCCTTTGGAGTTTGTTCTTCATGAATAAATACTAGTTCCAAGTGTTTTCATCTTTTCTCTCCAGAGTTCAAATTTCCTCGGTCATTTCGTCGGAACCTCCATCTAAATCATCGCAAGGCTCATCTTATTCTTTCATCCTTCATTCTATCTCATCATACTTTTTGTTACCGGGGTTCTTCATGGTGGTTCGTCATGATTTAATCTTTTCTTCAAGAGTTCATCAAGATTTTGTTGGTGGAGTTCAAATATCTGTTCCTCTCACGTCTTGAATTGCAATTAATTCTCTGTTTTTCTTTTGAAGTGGAGTTTTGCATTTCTTTGTTCTTCTAAGCGATCCAATCATTTCCGTTTGTGGTTGGTTATCACCTCATAATTTCTGAGATGTTATCCATAAGTCCGCGACAAGCTTATCCGTTCGTTGTTGATTTTCTCAACAACTCCATTCAATTTTGTCTTCTAAGGTTGCTTTCTATTTCATTCGTGGCACAAGTTGTCATTTTCTTCTCCGTTCTTTTCATTCAACTCTTTTAATTCTTTCCGGAGGTTTTATGTCATGTCTTCATCAAGTATCATTCCATCCTCTAAAGTTCATGTTCTATTCTTTCCATGTCCAGCCAGAGTGCTGCCTAAATCATTTCAGTCTTATTCATTTCTCATCTCGTTCTAACCGGAGTGATTTCATAGTCTATCTGATTGAGTGAGCATCTGGTTCTCGTCATTCTCGTCGTTCCTCTCTTCTTCTCGAGTGCTCTCGATTCTTTGCTTCTTCTCTTGAGTTCTTGTTTCACCTTATCCCTTCTTCCCTTCCGCCTCGGTCCTAAGATCTCGGGACGAGATCTCTTGTTAGTGGAGGAGTGTTGTAACGCCCCGGATCCGATGCGCCAGGTGTCTGCTAGTTATTCACCGTCGTTGCCATGTCATGTGCTTGCGTGTTGCATTTTATCATGTCATCATGTGCATTTCATTTTGCATACATGTTCGTCTCATGCATCCGAGCCTTTTCCCCGTTGTCCGTTTTGCAATCCGGCGCTCCTATGCCCTCCAGCAAAGCCCTCTTTTGTGTGCAGCCCAACACCCCTTCCAAAGTGGCCTAAAATCCATCTAACTCTCCTCCATGCTCTCGGTCGTTCGATCTCGATCGTGTGGGCGAAAACCGCTCCTCATTTGGACTCTCCGAGCTCCTCCTACCTCTATATATAGATCCCTTCACCGAAATCCAGACGAAACCCTAGCCCTCTCCCTCTCAGCCGCCGGACATGTCCACCGCCCGCCGCCACGTCGCTCCGGCCAACCACAGACTGCCACGTCACCCCGCCGCCACTTCGGGCCAGTGGCATCGTGCCACCTGTCCCTCACCATCCCGCGGCCCGCCGAGGCCCGCTCCCGGCCCCCGCGGGCCCAGTCGCCGCTGCCCGCCGCGGTTGCCCGGGCCGCCTCGCCCCCGCGCAGTCCCGGCCGCCGCCATCGCCTCCCCCGTCGGCGAGCGTGCTGCCCGTGTGCGGCCGCCGTCGCCCGCAGCCGCGGCGCCCCCGAGCCTCGACGTGTCCTTCGCCGCCGCCCGCTCATCGCAGGAGCGCGCCGCCCCGCGGCCTTCTCCTCCAGCCCGCGCCGTCTCGCCTCCGGCCCTGGCCTCGGGCTCGCCGGAGCGTGCCGCCCCGCGCCCGCAGTGCCCCGCCTCGGCCACGCCTCTCCCTCCTCGCCGGACGTCTCCGGTGATGCCCCGGTCAGATCCGGGCAGGAGCACGCGGATCCGCCCCATCCCCGTCCAGTTTCGCCATCTCCGGTCATCCTCCGGCGAAGCTCCGGCCAGATCCGCCCTGCCTCGAAATCCGTGCTGCCTTAGGTTGACTTCCCCCCCTCTGAAATCTGCTAAGTCACTGAATCTGTGTAATTTTCATGCCATGCTCATCACATTGTATCTCTGCATCCGTAGCTCCGTTTCGTGCGTGTAATATGTCAAATTGTTCGTATCAACGAGTACATCATTTCATTAGATTGCATCATATTCATTTGAGGTCATCTAGATGCCTGAATCATCATTGTAAGAGTGCTTCATGATGTTTTCTGCTGTCTGTTAACAGAACGAGCTCTTTTGTCATTTTTGCCATGATTGATGTGTGCATCCTATCAGGTTGATGTCTACATATGTTTTGAACTATGCCATGTCTTCTTTACATAGGTGCTTACCATGTATTTTTGTGATCAATGTGGTGACTAGCACAAGCATGCAAACTAGGCATCGTGATGTTGCTGATTTTAGACCCTGTTCTGCTGTTATTTTGATGCCATGTAAACTTAATGCTACAGAGAGATCCATGCATATTTTGAGATACTTCAGTAAGGGTGTTTTGAACATGTGGTTATTGTTTATCCATTCATGAGCTTGGTTGCAATTATGGAGTAGTCTAGCATGCCATTTTCATGATCTACTTTTGCTTCAAAATGTTTCCTGGCAGATTGTTTACATGTTATTCAATTTTGCCAAGGTTGTTGTAGTTGATCCATGTACCCTATGACCTTGCTATTGCCATGCTTAGCTTCACAAACATGTCTTCTTACTGTTGGTTGGCTTGCCATGCCATGTAATGCTCTGTGGTGAGTAGTACAAGCTCACCAACATGCCTTCATAATTCTGTTTCTGCCATGTTTGAATCTGTATAATAACTTGCTATGTTCACATGGGTGCCATCATATTTTCTGATCCTTTTTGGCTTATGGTCAGTAAGGGACTCTTGATCTATGCATTTAGTAGATTCATGCCATGCCTTTGTTTGCCATTATAAGTTCCTGTAACATGTTGTTTGATAGCTCTAAACATTGCATCGTGATGTTATTTTCTGCAAAGTCTGAAATTATTATTACTTGCAATCTTACCATGTGTGTTTGAGCATGTTCTAGTGATTTCTGGAGTTAGCTCAGTGTTCATGTTTTGTAATGCTTTACCTGTACATCACGCACATGCCTTTTGTTTTCATTTTGGGGTGTTGTAGCATGTTGTTTTGATGCTTGCAATATGCCTAGTTGCTGTTTTGGACAGCTTGTCTTTATAACTTGTATAGAGTGCATGTGTTGAACCGTTGCTTCGTTTTGAGTGTGCTCTATATGAAACTTGCTTGATTTTGCATGTAGTTTCATATTATCATGTTGCATCCATGTTTCGAGGTGTCTGCTTGATGTTTGTATGCATTTTGCATCAATGCCATGTTTTACTTGTTTTGCTCATATCTTCTAGGCCGTAGCTCCAAATCTAATGAACTTCATATGTAACTTGACTAGAATCTCGTGTAGATCTTCTTGGTGCATCTTAACTTGCTGTCTAACAACTTGAACATATGGTTTATTCAGATCTGGACCAATTTCGAAATATGCATATGAGGACTTACCGGAATTGTTATATGTTGTTCCCGGCCTCATTTAAACTTGGCTTGATGTGTTGCTCTTGTTTGCATCATCTCTTGCCATGAGTAGCTTCATGTAGTCTTGTCTTGCATCATGCTTGTTCGTGCATCATGCCCTTTTTATGTGTGGTGTGTTTACTATGTTGTGTGCTTCTTCTCGATAGTTCCTGTTTCGTTGCGATCGTGAGGATTCTTTCGTCTACGCTTGGTTCGTCTTCGTGGCTTCATCTTCTTCATGGACTCGTTCTTCTTCCTTGAGGTATTTCAGGCAAGATGACCGCTACCCTGGATCTCAATACTATCTTTGCTATGCTACTTGCTTCGTTCTATCGCTATGCTGCACTACCTATCAACTGTTTATCAAGCCATCCCATATTGCCATGAACCTCTAACCTTTGACACCTTTCCTAAGCAAACCATTGATTGGCTATGTTACCGCTTGCTCAGCCCCTCTTATAGCGTTGCTAGTTGCAGGTGAAGTTGAAGATTGCTCCATGGTGGACAGGATTTTGGTTGGGATATCACAATATCTCTTATATTATTAATGCATCTATATATTTGGTAAAGGGTGGAAGGCTCGGCCTTATGCCTGGTGTTTTGTTCCACTCTTGCTGCCCTAGTTTCCGTCATACCGGTGTTATGTTCCCGGATTTTGCGTTCCTTACGTGGTCGGGTGATTTATGGGACCCCCTTGACAGTTCGCTTTGAATAAAACTCCTCCAGCAAGGCCCAACCTTGGTTTTACCATTTGCCTCACCACCACCTACTTTTCCCTTGGGAGTCGCTCTCTCGAGGGTCATCTTTATTATAGCCCCCCCCAGGGCCAGTGCTTGTCTAAGTGTTGGTCCGAACTAGAGCCCTTTGCAGCGCCCCCTCAGGGAAACTTGAGGTCTGGTTTTAGTTGTATGGATTGCTCACCCGGTGTTGCCCTGAGAGCGAGATATGTGCAGCTCCTATCGGGATTGTCGGCGCATCGGGCGGTCTTGCTGGTCTTGTTTTACCATTGTCAAAATGTCCTGTAAACCGGGATTCCGAGTCTGATCGGGTCTTCCTAGGAGAAGGTCTATTCCTTCGTTGATCGCGAGAGCTTGTCATGGGCTAAGTTGGGACACCCCTGCAGGGTATAATCTTTCGAAAGCCGTGCCTGCGGTTATAGGCAGATGGGAATTTGTTAATGTCCGGTTGTAGATAACTTGACACCAGATCCGAATTAAAACGCATCAACAGTGTGTGTAGCCGTGATGGTCTCTTTTCGGCGGAGTCTGGGAAGTGGACATGGTTTCTGGGTTATGTTTGACGTAAGTAGGAGTGCAGGATCACTTCTTGATCATTGCTAGCTTCACGATCGTTCCTTTGCTTCTCTTCTCGCTCTTATTTGCATATGTTAGCCACCATATATGCTTAGTCGCTGCTGCAACCTCACCACTTTACCCCTTCCATTCCCTTTAAGCTTTGCTAGTCTTGATACCCATGGTAATGGGATTGCTGAGACCTCGTGGCTCACAGATTACTACAACAACAGACAGGTTATGCGATGATCATGACGCGAGAGCGATGTTTGCTTGTATTGGAGTTCTTCTTCTGCTTCTTCTTCGTTCAGGGGATAGGTTCCAGGTCGGCAGCCTGGGCTAGCAGGGTGGATGTCGTTTGAGTTTCTGTTTGTGATTCATCCGTGGCCGGATGTTGCTCTTATGTATTGTGATGTTGTATTCATGTGGCATTGTATGCCTATTGTATGTATCCCCATCTATTATGTAATGTTGATGTAATGATATCCACCTTGCAAAAGCGTTTCAATATGCGGGTCTATCCTTGGTGGGACCTTCGAGTTCCTTTTGGATAGGGTCGCTTATTGGGCGTGACAAGCGACGCTGGTTTTGGACTGGAACAGGAGAGGAGGGGCGGTGGTTTTGAAATGGAAGAGGAGAGGAGCGGCGCTGGATTTAGATTGGAACAGGAGAGGAGCAGCGGCGGATTTAGATTGGAACAGGAGAAGAGCGGAAGAGCGGCGCTGGTCTTGGAAGTATTTTTTTGTTGTTTTGCATATTTTGGGTCAAAGTTTGACCATGTTCTGTATGTGACAAGCAAAATGTGAATGCATGTCACCAAAAATTGTATCGTTTGGTTCGTATCTGAATGTACTTTCAAATTATATTATTTTTTTAATGTACAACATATATTTTATGTGCTAAAATCATGGTCAATTATGACATAGAATAAAAGGGAGACTAGTTAATGTGGGGTCTCTTTATTAATTGAAGGGTAAATTGATTTTGATTTTGATCCAGTCACAGCGCGCCGGCCCTCTCGCCCAATCCTAAAACGCTGTCGCACGCTCCTCTCCCTCTTCTCCATTGCAAAACCACCTCCTCTCCTCTCCATCATCTCCATTCCAAAACCACCGTCTCGCCTCTCCCTCTTCTGATCATCTCCATTGCAAAACCAACTCCTCTCCTCTCCATCATCTCCATTCCAAGACCACCTCCTCTCCTCTCCATCATCTCCATTCCAAAACCACCGTCTCGCCTCTCCCTCTTTTGATCTTCTCTCCATTGCATAACCACCTCCTCTCCTCTCCATCATCTCCATTCCGAAACCACCTCCTCTCCTCTCCCTCTTCTCTATTGCAAGACCACCGTCTCTCCTCCCATCTTCCAAAGCTAGCACCGGACCACTCAGAACGACATCTATGGAGAGGATGCAGCAGCGAATCAGGCAGATCGCCGGCGGCGACTAGGCAAAGTTAGACAGGTTGAAGGAGATCCTTAGTTGGTTTAACAATGAGTGGGAGATTTTGAGGATGGTGCGGGCCATGGTGCAATGTATGCTAAAGAGCGAGACGGCGGTGATGAGGGCGGCGATGTACATGTACTCCTCGGCGGCAGTCACGCCGCAGTCCTCTGAGTTCATCGAGTATCTCCTATGGGCGATGGAGCAGAAAGATTCGCCCGAGGCGATAGTCAAGCGGAGGTGGTGGGCGTACAGGTCAAAGGTCGAGCACCCAGAGGATAACGAATCGATCGAGTATGGTGTGCTGTTCGTGAGGGTGCAGAGCCAACCGGAGCCACAGGAGTATTCGTTCTCCCACCGCAAGAGGAGGCCGGATGGCGCGACGTCGCTTCCCTGACGTTCTCCACGGTTCCCTCGACGCTCGCCTCATTTCAACGGTGGTGGTAGGGTTTAAGGTAAGCTTCGCACTAACCTAATTCTTCCACCTGCTCAAGCTTATAATCAGTGTGACAACTAATGAAAATCATGCTTACAATCAGTCTCCGAGTACTACGCCAATCACCCTAAAATAGCTCTGGACCTTTGGGTCAAAGTTGTTACACAGTGTACAAATAAAGAAAAATAGATTGGTGCTTCTTTCAGAAAAGAGTACTCCCTAGAAAACTGCCAATATAAGCTACTAGGATTTGGTTAGAGGATTTGCTGCCGAGAAAGATCCGTCCATAGAGTGCGCCACACATCCCACTGGTTGTGGTGGATGCCAATGCGTGCATGCAGCATGGTTGGTGTCGGTAATTTTTACTTGGCACACCTCGCACTCTGCATATATGCCGGTTCCATACGTACATTTATGCAGTTTCACCAAAATGCAGCTGAATAACCCTGTTTGCACAGATAATGAAAAGGCGTGATTACATTATAGTGGCACTAGTTGATGAAACACACAAAATAAATAGAAGAAAAATATTGCGATAGTATCATAGTATGCCATGCTGCGAGGGCGAGATGGGCCCTGCGACGCCTCATACGGTACGCCTCATACTAGACATCGTCCCAAGTCTCCCAGATACACCTTCTGCGAGTGATGAACATCAGTGTACAGCAATAGTACAAGGAGGCGCCTTGAGACATTCAAATCTCTATTTTTGTACATATCAACTAAAATTAAGCAGCCCAGTTTGCAGAAACGCTTAAACATTAACAATGGTACTAGTTGATGAAACATACTTTAACAAAGAGAAGCACTTTCTTTATCTACATTGGAAATGAAATGATAGAGATGACACTCACTCTATTTTAACTGTATTATTACTACATTTTATCAGTGACACTACGGTCGAGCAGGTGGCAAACAAGGTGTACCGTGCGTCGCAAGGATGGAGGCTGGGGGTGCTTAGACTGGGATGCTGAAGCTGGCTCTTTCAGTCACCAACATGGATGATTCAATTCATGGGACCTTTTGGTGCAGTTCACCTAAAATGAAGCAATGTCCCGTGAGCTAGCAGCTTCTTCTTCAAAAAAAAATTAAGAAAAGGGCTCCAGCCCCGGTTCCATTTCCATCAGAAAACGAAACCCACAGAGCTTCTTCTTCATTACTTGCAATAAAATTGAGCAACATCAAGGTTGGTTGTGAAGCTCCTGGAATGCTCAACTATAATTTGGATATCATTTGTGCAGTTCAACTAAGATCGAGCGTGAAATGTATATCTCTGTTTGCACAAAAAAGGTGGAAAGGAGGGTGACTAACAAGTAACAAGTGATGAAACATGCATCAAATGAAAAGAAGCATGTTCCTTATCTAAATGGCAATCCTACAAGGACAGTAGCAATTTCAAAAGCAGTGGCATTGCTAGATATTAGTGTGGGCACCAGGATTAACTATGACAACCGTTAAATACGACATTACTTTGGGCACGGGAGGGTAGGCGGACCAGGACAGTTGCATTTCTAACAAAAAGAACCAACTTACCTTAATGGGAAATTTTAGCAGGACATGTAAATAAGTGCCATTGATTCATATTACTAGAGGCATTACATTGAAAACAACATTGGTTTAACGTGTCCTTACTTTTAACAGTGCGACTGCTACACTTTACAAGTGGCATTACATAAGAGTGGCTCGGGGCAACAAACATCAGAACAAGATATCTAGGTTGGTCCCATTTTTGTTCGGTATAGCCACCTTATACTGTGTGAGGCTAGCAAATCTAGTGTTGGACTTACTCTATTGACTTGTCCCCCAGTCCCCACTTTCTTTCCTTTTTCAACCAATAGATCGGGTTTATATTGAGTTTGTACTGCGTTTCCCTTTATTTCCCTATTAGACTTAGAGACCAGTTGGATAGCCAGTCTCTACTACTTTTCGCCCCCATTATTTCCTCTTTCGACCAAGTCCTAGATCCAGGTAACAAATTCTCCCCCACCCCCACCCCCTTTCTTCCTTGTTTGAACCAAGTAGTACTAGATTCTAGTGCATGAACTAGTTTTACATCTTAAACGTAAAAAAAATAGGTGGTTTTCGAACAGCCGATCGATCCTATCTACGAGGGGCCCTGAGAAATAGTAAAAGTTACAAATGCAGCGACGTCAGGAGCTCGGGAAGTAGAGCAAGGCCAGTTTCGAAGGAAGTTATACCTGATTGTCGCCAGGATGTCGCTAGGTGGGCAGCGGGAGGCCGGATCTGCCCACACTATGGCAGCGAGGAAGAAGGGGTCGGAGGCCCTCCCTCGCCAACGGTGCTTGGGAGAGAACGACAAGGCAGGCTGATCGGGATGCGCCCATCAGTGGGTAAGAGCCGTCGCCGAGGACGACCGCGTGAACGTTGCACCTTCTCACCTTCCCCGGCGGAGAGGATCCGGTTGGATCTGTGACCAGCGGTGAGCAGAGAAAGAGAGAGAGAGAGAGAGAGAGAGAGAGAGGGTGTGGCCACCGCTGTCGTGTTTAGATTTGGAGAGGCCGAGACGGTGTGAAGAGAGCAACACTAGCAAGCAAGCGCGGAGTATCCTGCCTATATAGTGGAGTACAACTTAGGGTCTGTTTGGTTGGAGACTAATGTGGCCAAGCCAAAGTATGGCTAGCCACACAAGCATGGCAAGCCACACAAGTGTGGCTGAGAAATTGAACCCCAAACTTTGGCAAAAGTTGGCAAAAAAATTGTCTCTATGACAAGTGGGCCATAGGGGCAATAAAGTGTGGCAAGCCAAAGTGTGGCAAAAACCAAACACATGCCAACTAAACTATGGCTGCCAAATTTTGGCTTGGCAAAGTGTGGCTAGGAACCAAACAGTTGTCGTCATTTTGATCTGAAGCGCCAGATTATAACATATAACACGAAAAAATGCCACATGACAAGAAATCATAACCTCACTGCCCAAAGGAGACAACATGAATCCCGACGGACAAACTAGACGAGGAACAAAGCTCAAATTAAAGATAAACTCGTAGAAAAGGGGTTCGTCAATAGATGTCCTAATTAACATAGCCAGCTTGACCTAGATGGTAGCCGAGTAGTCACTGTTCATGCATGTGCCCCCAATGACTAGCCCAACTCAGTTCTCGCTATTTAACCCTCGCACTAATCCGAAGCACATGACACATAATTTTGCGAGATGACAAGAAACCTTTTTTTAGATTTCTCACCATAACTACAGCCATGTACAACATAGCCTGCACGATATGTAGATGATAGCAAATCCAGGCGTGTCTGCTCGAGTTTGGTCACATGCACGGACAAACTGATCTTCCATGTCTTGCAGGGATCGTCCAGGCACCAACGTAGTACAACACTTCTCTAGTACTATCGCTCGTCTCCCTCTTCTATTAAGTCACCCGACTTGCAGGGCCGGGAAGTGTGCCTATGGTGGTTCTCAATTGCCGTCCCACATGTGTGTGCAAACGCAATATGACGCGCGTTCCATTCGGAGAGCAGAGTGCTAGATCGACCGACCGTCTAGGGTGCGACGCGAACGCGACGTGCGTGATGTATACTCCGTACATGTGCACCGCCGTTTTCTAGACGCTTTGCTCCATGCCGCGGGCGCAATCCAGGGATACAAAATTAGTATATTGTATACTATTTAAAAGTCGAGGGCGGGGCTTTTCCTGCCCAGTAGGCGGCGGGACAGTTCCACCTAGTTGGTTTGACAGAGACGCGAGAAGACGAGGTAGTAGGCTGCTGCAAACGTAGGGATGTGTGATTTGACAGCAAGTTACTACTGGACAGGTGGGGCCCCGTTATTTGACTTGCCATTATCATTTTAACTGCGGCGCTATGACTGGCGTGAGTCTCCAGATTCCTGACCACCTCTATACAGGTGCCTCTCCCAATGCTCCACCATGTAGTAGTAGAGGCTTGCTCTTGCATCAGAGCCCACTTCTCCACTTTTTCCTTGCCTCTCTTTCCTCCACATATGCAAAAATTCCATGTAAAGCGCACCCTCCGTCTAGGTGTGTAAGTCATCTTACGAAAATCAAATAATCCCAAAACACTTAGGCACGGTGCATTAACTTCTACCTCGTTTCTTATTTCTTGACATATCAACCAATAAGAGATAAAGGGTGTGCATGCTTTTAATGACTTGAGACTATCAAACACGACATGCAGTGGTTAGTTCATTGCATGCAATACTATTAATTAGCAAATAAATGTTAACGTTTCCGTTTTCTCCTCCTCCTTGGTCATGGTGCACAGCCTAAGATGGTATTGTACTTATTTGCGCCTACAGGTGCTTAAGCTTGCCACATAGGTATAAAGTCTGATGTGGCAAGTTAATCAAGAAGAGAGAGACTAGTTTGGTGACCCGAGGAAGAAACGGTGCTAAGCGCGTGTACCTAGGTGAAAATACAAATTTGAGTCTATAGCTAATTAAATGAAGCAAACTTAGCAACACCATTTCATTGGAAGAGGTCACTCCTTGGCAAATGCAATAAATACTAGTACTCCCTGTGTCCCATTATATAAGAATGTTTTTGACACTACACTAGCTAGTGTCAAAAACATTCTTATATTATGGGACGGAGGGAGTACGAAGAAAGAGATAGAGAGGAGTAAAAAAAACACTTATAGCCAACCTTATAGCAAACCTTGTTGTAGTATGAGTGACTAAGTGATGACTATGTATGACATGCCAACATCAGATAGCCTAATGCACCATGTTAAATCTCTAAGGGCGCGACCACGCAAGCAACGCGACGGTCGTGGTAGGCGCGACCATGATACGGGCTGCTGGCAGCCCTTGGATCTGAGATCAAACGGTTGCATGCTAAGTTGCTAAAAAATTTAAGAATAACCCTCCAGGATAGGATATTCACCCATAGGTCTAGAATCACGCCATGCAACCGTTCGATCTCCGATCCATGGGCTCTCGGAAGCCCGAATCATGGGAGAATGGAAAGCCACTACCCTGTCGTTCGCACGCTGGTAGTTCGCTCCTACTCTTTCCCGCACGTCCGTTAATACTACGGCAATTCGCTCCTTGTCGTCCCGTCCATTCACATTACGGCAGATCCACTAATCCTAACCCTCCTCCCAAATCCATGGCGTCCCAAATCTCCCCGATCGGCAGTGAGTACAAGGTTAGAACCATCACCGGCGATGAGTTCGACGTCATCTACACCCGTACTTCCGCGACGGTGAAAGGATGCCTTTTTTGCTTCAGATGCATGTTCAAAAACTCACATGATGAGTGGGTCGCTGGGCTAGATGTTGAGTACACCACAGTCCTGGGGCGAGAGAAGGATCTAAAGGACGAAGAGAGGAAGAAGCCCGCCATGATCCAGGTTTGCGTACATAAAGTTTGCTTGGTCTACCACATATGCCATGCCGACGTTGAGTGCCAGGATTTTAAGAACTTCCTCGAGGACAAAACAGTCAAATTCGTTACTGTAGACTTTAAGAACGACAAAGAAGTCCTGCGTCGGATAGGCCTGGTTGTAGGCGACCCCTTCGACCTCCAGAAGAATTGGCTGGTGCCCTCTCGTCAGCCCTCAATGCTGACCCTGGCAGGAGCCATGGTTCATCCTTCGTACCGCAAACTAGAGAAACCTCATTACACATTTCATCGTCATGCATGGCAGCGGAATGTGCTAGATATAGACCACATCCTGTACGCTGCAATGGATGGCTACCTTTGTTTCAATATCTACAAGGGTTGGATGAAGAGCAACAGCCAAGTTAGCGGTTCAAGCAAAGAAGTATCGGCCAAGAGGAAGAGGGACAAGGACGAAGTCGAGGACGTGGACGAGGACTCCGAGTAAGGTGGCAGTGTCATTGCTCATGGCACAAAGTCTAATGTGGCAAGTTAATCAAGAAGAGAGAGACTAGTTTGGTGACCCAAGGAAGAAACGGTGCTAAGCGCGTGTACCTAGGTGAAAAGACAATTTTGAGTCTATAGCTAATTAAATGAAGCAAACTTAGCAACACCATTTCATTGGAAGAGCTCACTCCTTGGCAAATGCAATAAATACCGGTACTCCCTGTGTCCCATAATATAAGAACATTTTTGGCACTGCACTAGTGTCAAAAACCTTCTTATATTATGGGACGGAGGGAGTACGAAGAAAGAGATAGAGAGGAGTAAAAAAATACACTTATAGCCAACCTTATAGCCAACCTTGTTGTAGTATGAGTGACTAAGTGATGACTATGTATGACATGCCAACATCAGATAGCCTAACGCACCATGTTAAATCTCCAAGGGCGCGATCGCGCGAGCAATGTGACGGTCGTGGTAGGCGCGACCAAGATACGTGCTGCTGGCAGCCCTTGGATCTGAGATCAAACGGTCGCATGCTAAGTTGCTGAAGATTTGCAGAATAACCCTCCAGGATAAGATATTCACCCATTGGTCTAGAATCACGCCATGCAACCGTTCGATCTCCGATCCAAGGGCTCTCGGAAGCCCGTATCATGGGAGAATGAAAAGCCAGTACCCTGTCGTTCGCACGCTGGCAGTTCGCTCCTACTCGTCCCCGCACGTCCTTTAATACTACGGCGGTTCTCTCCTAGTCGTCCCGTCCATTCACATTACGGCAGTTCCACTAATCCTAACCCTCCTACCAAATCCATGGCGTCCCAAATCTACCCGATTGACGGTGAGTACAAGGTTAGAACCATCACTGGCAATGAGTTCGACGTCATCTACACCCGTTCTTCCGCGACGGTGAAAGGATGCCTTTCTCGCTTCAGACGCATGTTCGAAGACTCACATAATGAGTGGGTCGCCGGGCTAGATGTGAGTACACCACAGTCGTGGGACGAGAGAAGGATCTAAAGGACGAAGAGAGGAAGAAGCCCGCCGTGATCCAGGTTTGCATGCATGACTTATGCTTGGTCTACCACATATGCCATGCCGACGTTGAGTGCCAGGCTTTTAAGGACTTCCTCGAGAGCAACCTAGTCCAATTCGTTACTGTATACTTTTGTAACGACAAAGAATTCCTACGTCGGATAGGCCTCATTGTACGCAACACCTTCGACCTCCAAAAGAATTGGCTGGTGTCCTCTCGTCAGCCTTCAATGCTGACCCTAGCAAGAGCCATGGTTCATCCTTCGTACGGTAAACTGGAGAAACCTCCATACACGTTTCATCGTTATGCATGGCAGCAGAATGTGCTAGATATAGACCACATCCAGTACGCCGCAATGGATGGCTACCTTTGTTTCAATATCTACAAGGATTGGATGAAGAGCAACAGCCAAGTTGGTAGTTCAAGCAAAGAAGTATCGGCCAAGAGGAAGAGGGACAAGGACGAACTCGAGGACGTGGACGAGGACTCCGAGTAAGGTGGCAGTGTCGTTGCTCATGGTGGTTCTAATGCAGTGTCTACTGGAATAGTTGCAAAGTTTAATTTCAGGTGTGCTTAATTTAATTTGAGGGGTGTGTTGTGCTGAGCTCCCAGCAGAACTATGTTATGTTTCTTCTTGTTACTTTAACTCTTTAGTAAGTACATACTAGTATTTCTTACATTTCATATTTTAGTTGGTATAGTACTACCACTCGTTTATTCACATTATATACGTACAATATATATGGCCAACATCATATAGCCAGCTGTTTAGTTGTCAAAGAATTTCATGGTGCTTAGTTTTGTCAAAGAATTCCAGGGTGCTTAGTTTTATTTGAGGGGTCGGTTGTGCTGGACACCATTATTGTGACTAGCCTTTTTAATAGTACTATATGCATAATTTGGCGACGAGCGCTCTCTATATATACCACCTTTTTTTTAATTTCAAGTTTTGCTCCATGGCGCAATCCATCGATACTACTGTTGTACAAAAGTATACATTTTTTAAAAGGCTAGAGGGCGGGGCAGTCTAGCTTGGTCGATTTCACGAGAGGCGAGGGCCTTTGTGATTTGACGGCTCATTACTGCTGGACGGCGGGGCCTTGTGATTTGACTGCTCGTATAAATGTGCCGACGACCTGATCGAGGAGGAGCAAAGAACCATGCGGTATACTCAAGTTTTCCACTGGAGTAGTACTATGACGGAGGAGCACGAAACACGGCAGCCCAGTGCCACATGGCGATAAAAAATGATCTAATTTGCTAGTCATCTCATTGTTAGCATTGTTCTATTCATTCCCTCAAAAAACAAAAATCATTGTTCTATTCATGCCTCGCAGAGAACGTGACACGTGCGGCGAAACACCCAAAGAAAAAGATGAAACATAGCAACAAAAGAAGAAGGAAGATTATCACCCCAAATGATCTAATTCGTCGCGGAGTCGTAACTGCTTCTTCATCACCTCCACGACCTCCATCTCCTTGCGCGTCTCCTCCACCATCTTCTTCATTCTGTCCATGACGCGGGATTTCTCGACGCGAGCCTTCATCATCTATTCCACGGCTGCATTACGTACCTTGACAGCAGCCGGGTGCTCGATGCGGAGCTTCGCCAACTCCTCCTTTTGTTCCATGACGAGGGCCTGCAACATCTTCATCGAGGAACTACTATTCTCATGCAGCTTCTTCCAGCCGGCGTTCTTCTCCTTCAACAGGTCGATCTCGTGGCAGAGCTTCGCCTTGTCCTCCTGAAGTCGCAGGATTTTGCCGGTCGCCTTCTTCTCCGAGGCAATGCTCTTCTTCAGCAGCATCACCAAGCCGGCGGTCAACTCCCCCTACTGATTGAGCTCAGCGGGCATGTTGTCGAGGCTCTCTTTCAGCAACTCCGTCAAGCCTTGGATGAACTCCTTCTGCTTATTGAGGTGCTTATTGAGCTGATCGGGCATGCCGTCAAGGGATAACGACTCCAGCTCTGCTGGCTCGGCATGTTCGCCTCCACGGCTAGGGCGCTCCTAGGAGCCATCGCCTGCCCGTGAGAGATCTTTTGAGGTCTCTGCGTGGCGGCGAGCCCTCTTTTTTTCTGTAGCCTTGGTTGCTGCTCCCTTGTTACGAGTAGTTCTCGACCTAGAGCTCTGCTCACCGGCCATGGCAATGACGGACGAAGAAGAAGCACTTATGAGGAGGAAAGGTAGAGTAATTTTTGGTTAGGTAGTTCCCCTTTTTATAAGCTAAGTACTAGCACTAGTAGTACTAATACCTGCATAGTGGGAACACGTTCAGGTTTGGTACGTAGTACTAGTAGGTGTGATCAGGCTTTCGAATGTGATGGAAACAAGGTAAAGATTAATTGATGGTTTTGGTTTCGAGGCCCGAAACGGCTCCCGATGAGTTTAGTGGAACATAAATTTCAAGTAGACTATTACTGTCAAAAATTGGCACAAAATACGAAGGAGACCAATGGAAGTACTACTAGCAACCCACGATTTAACTACTCGCATGCGTGCAGTGGAGTAATAATGTCTTTCTTCCGCCCTCACGTCCACTCAATTTGCATGCGGTGTATTAATTGACCATCAATGAATTGAACGACTTTACACGTGTCAAATTATCACATGGGGTGGATCTTGGTACAAAATTGCGTCCGCCCGTGTACCCGCGTGTGCGTGCAAGGGAATGAGTGCGTGTGTGGCGTGCGTGCACATCTTCGCTTCATGCATGTACCGCCAGTATGGCTCAGGGAGGACGAGTACATTCTTCTGGAACCAGCAGCACGTTACTGTGATCAATCCACACAAGGAGGTCGCCACAATGCCTCCACATGTGCCACGTGGCTTCATGAACTGTAAGAGAGACACTGTGTAGCGTGCCATTGGTATTATAATTTACGTGTTTTTCACATACTCGAAGTACTAGTAATTTACACGTTCATCGCACGCATCAGATTTTGCAACCAAATTATGAATAAGTACCACACTATAGCATGTAAGCTCTTAGTCATATATGCGTGATTTAGACCTTCGTTTAATTCTCATAGTTCATCTCATTCAAAAACAAATTAGTTTTTATAAAAAAGCTAAGAACGCGTGAATACGAAAAACATGGGATTATAGTGGAATGTCGTATTGAATCCTACAAGATTGTACGAGTGTTTGATTGTGCATAGAAAAAACGCAAAATTCTTTCAAAGAGGTTTGAGTGGATGGGATGTTTCCTATGAAATCTAGTGCAAATGAATCATATGGAAAAATTCCTATGGTTTACAATCCTACGAATCAAACAACCAAGATAGGAAAAATTCCTAATGATTAGAATCCTCCAAAATTCCTTTGAGAATCCTTTGAATCAAAGAAGCCCTTAATCTATTTTATGATTCATGGAATTGTGCGTTGTAAAGCATAAAGTAAAAACAAATAATGGCAATTCAACTAGAAAAAAAGTTTGTGCAGTTATGATACGGAAGATTCTAGAACAAAAGAGAACCACTATTGTTTTGAGGTTTGTGCATTATGCTTAAGTTCAACCATGGAGTCTGCTAGATTGTACATGTGGCAAAATCCGGTGGGGGCCTAGAAGATGGTGCGAGGGGACGAGTGGAGGGAGACTATGAAGGAATGCACAAGTGCGAGATTGATATTTAGAGAGAGGGGGCGAACCCGTGAGCTGTTGCACGCAGTGGCGGAGCCATGAAAAATAAATGAGCTAGGGGGCCAAGCATTGCTAATCCTTTACGAGGAGGGACAATTCATGAAATTAAACCTTTTTTAGCAGCAATTGTCTAATAATCACATTCATATTATCCTTGATATATAATGATGTTAGGGGGGGGCAGGGCCCTTACTACCCCCTGTCTTCGCCATTGTGCACGCATCTGAGAGATGGAGCGGAAGGGATGGATGATGAGAGGGGGACGTTGGATATATAATTAATGTGGGTGTATTGGCTATTTATGTTAATCCTATATAGAGAGGTATAGATTGATCGATGTGGACGTGGGAGAGGTATAGATTGATCGATGTGGACGTGGGAAAGAGGGTGAGACCTCATTGGATATATCAATTGATCGGTTTGTGTAGAAAACTATGAAAGACCTAGCTATATACACACATACATAGAGGAACATCGATCGTTGCGCATGCACGCGTGAGAGATAAAGAATGCCCGGTATGAGGGAGAGGGGGATGTGTGTGGGTGTGTGCCTTCATGGGAGACCGACCTGAAGAAAAAGATTGCATGCGTGCGATAGATAATGCCGACTGGTAGTGTGTGTGCATGCATGCACGAGAGAAAGTTAGTGGTACAATTATAAAGAGAAGACTACTGAGTGGGTGTAAAAGAATAGGTGAGGTCATAATCAATGTAAAGTTGAATTCAAATATTTGAATAAGAGATCCTGATGTTTGAAACCCATGCATGCATGAATATAACGGAGATCTGCGCGGTGTGCTTTGGAAACGAGCATGTTGTAATGTATACACATTGAACAAGGTCAGACTGATTTGACTTTGAGATACCGATGGCAGACATCATTTGCCCATGTCGCCTCCGTGCATGTAATTGGAGATGATGGGCGGCTTTCGCATCGCATATCTATATCTATACCCCTATATATATTATATTATATATTTTTTTATATTGTGAGCGGGTAACTTTAACTTTGAAAGATGGTCGTTGGATGAGGCGAATCTGAAGGTCCAAAGATGGCAAATTTGAGCACTATTGGCCGTTGGATATCATCTAGATTCCACCAGATTTCGCCACATGTATAATCTAGAAGACTCCATGGTTGAACTTAAGCATAATGCACAAACATCAAAACACAAGCACTTCTTATTTGTTCTAGAATCTTCCGTATCATAATTGCACAAATGTTTTTGTACATGATTTGCCATTATTTGTTTTTTACTTTATGTCTTACGATGCACAATTCCATGAATCTTAAAATAGATTAGCTTTCTTATAAAAACTAGATGATTTTGAATGAAATGAACTATACACTACAGGAATCAGCTACTTTGCCGTCTACCACGGCGGAAGGCAAAGGCATGAATGGCGGACGGCAAAGGACTTTGCCGTCCGTCGCGGACGGCAAACAAGGACGGCAAAGTAAGATCCGGTAAACAGCTACTTTGCCGTCCGCTTTATGCGGCTGACGGCAAAGGGTCCTTTGCCATCCGCAACGGATGGCAAAGAAAGCAGACGGCAAAAATTTCTCTGTTAGTCCGTTAGGTGGCTAATGGCAGCCCTTTGCCGTCCGCTGCATGATGTCAACATGACGTCACCACTCTTTGCGGTCTGCCACTTTAGGCAAACTGGCCAAATGGGTCAGCTCCCAAGAAGCAAAGTTGGCTGCCACGTGTCCAGTTTGCCGTCCGCGGCGGACGACAAAGAGGTCGTTGCCGTCGGTGGCAGACGGCAAAGAGCCTGTATATTGGCTCTATTTTTGTTTTTTATGAATCCAACAATTTTCACAGCAAATAGACATATATAGATATATTTCACAGGGCTATTTAACAGCAAACATATCACATATATATCCAGCACATAATTAAGTTTCATCCATTCATACATAAGCAAGTTCCATCCATATACATATTACAGTGCAAAGTTTGATCAATATAGCAAGTTCCATCATAGCAAGCTAGATACCATGCAAAGTTTCATCAAAGAAAAAACAAGAACTCCATCATAGCAAGCTAGCTTTCATGAAGTGAATGAAATCTGCAAAATGGCAAATAAGAAAGTTAGAAATAGGTGACTAGAAGAAGAAGACTAGAACAAGAAGTATATGTCATTTATGAGCTAACTTAGGTGAAATGGATCATATATGAGCTAACTAAGTTGAAATGGGTCGTTTATGAGCTAACTAAGGTGAAATGGATCATCTATGAGCTAACTTAGTTCAAATGGGTCGTTTATGAGCTAACTAAGGTGAAATGGGTTGTTTTTGAGCTAACTAAGTTGAAATGGATCGTATTTGAGCTAACTTAGGTGAAATGGATCATTTATGAGCTAACTTAGTTGAAATGGCCCGTTTATGAGCTAAGTAAGGTGAAATGGATCGTTTTTTTAGCTAATTAAGGTGAAATGGATCGTTTTTGAGCTAACTAAGGTGAAATGGATCATTTAAGAGCTAATTTAGGTGACATGGATTATTTATGAGCTAATCTAGGTAAAATGGGTCATTTTGGAGCTGGCCTATGTAAGATGGGTCATTTTGGAGCTAACCTAGGTGAAATGGATCGTTTATGAGCTAATCTAGGTAAAATGGGTCATTTTAGAGCCAACTTGGGTAAAGTGCATCATTTTAGAGCTAGCCTAGGTAAGATGGATGGTTTAGAAGGTTAGTAAGCTTATTAAGTCATTTTGGAGGAAAAGAAGCTAACTCTAAGTCATTATGGTAAGCATATTGGAGGAAATAAAGCTAAGTCTAGGTATTTATGCATTTGTTAAGCAAAACACTAGAGACACTTACCGTGATCATGGACGTGTTGTAGCAGGGTGGCTCGTGCCGGTAGCTGGAGAAGGATCGTGCGATGCTTGTCTGGAGTTATGCTGCACCAAAGATCATTTCCAATGTCTCGTTAGCATGATGACACTCAAATGTTAAGACTAGCAAGTAATGTCCATTTAAATTAAACTGACCGTGGTCCCAGGAGCAATCACCGGCATCGGTGGAGCGGTCTGACCGGACTTCTCACACACAGAGTGCACATTTGGTTTTGACGACTCAATCATACTAGTTAGTAATGAGACAAACACTACATGAATGTTTTGGCTAATGTGTAGAAAAAACTTACCACAAGGAGCTCGTACATGGCCCTTGCCTGCATGTCATTCCGTGCCCTCTCCTCCTCCAACATCTTTGTTGTCCTCTCCTCCGACTCCCACTGCCTCTCCGCCGCCTCCGCCAGAAGTTTCTCCGTTCTATCTCTCTCACTTTGTATAGCAGCCTGCAACACCACTCCTCGTTACCATTTGTAATCATTGATGGAAGCGCACACAATCTAATGGAGAAAGATAGCTGAGTACGTATAACTAACCTTGAAGGCGAGTTGGACTGGCCGCTCACGAGGCCTTATCTCAGGAGCGGAGCTCGACTGGCGCGCCTTGATCTCCGGGAGAGTGCTAGGACAACGGATAAGTCCATCTCCCATGGCTATGGAGCCATGGGACCTCCCGCCACTAGATATCATCAGAAGCTCGGTATCAATGGGACCCTGGCTCGGGTTAAAGTCCTACCCTTTCCTCACCTTCCCCCATCTCTATATTTCACGAGCTTGTCGTGGGAGGAGATGTTGGTGAAGTTTTTTGGATCATCGAGGTCAGACGCAGAGAATGCCTTGACTTTCTTGTAAGAGCCAGTGTGGGCCATGGCATACAGGTCGTACACCTCTGGCACCTTATCCGCCTTATTGTAGCGTGTCTGAAAGAGAGAAACAAAGAAAATTAGTAATTAAAGGGCTGACAGCTAGCATGACGAACGAATTGCATGATTCATGAAGCAAACAACATACCAAGTTCCGCCCGTACTGATATAAGTTGGAGCTGCCTTGATGGTGTGGCACACCTTCCATTTGGGCACGTTTGTCCTGGGCCTCGTTGTGGAGGGCTCGCCATTCTTTTGAGCACCACTCATTGACCAACACCTCCCAACAATCCATCCCATCCGCACAGCATCTCGGAGGGGCCTAAGTTAGGAAATAGAAACTTGAGCACTACGGCTATGAATTACTAAATGAAGGAAGTAAAGTACAAGGCCTTAAGAATTACCTTCATCTACTCATCCTTACTCAAGAGCTTCTCGCAGGACGTCGGCTTTGTCTTCCTGATACCACACGCGGCGTAGTAGTCTCGAACGGCCTGCACCCAAGCCTCAGGCCGTAAGTTCTGTAGTAGGCGCTTGCAGACGTTATCGATAACATTTGCCGCCTCCTCCTCGTATACCTCCTCACACCTGTAGAATGTCTGCAATCAAATGACACAATATTTATTAGTATAATTAATAACTAGCTAGTTGAAGATTTTTTATTGTGTAAAGGAGAAATTACCAAGAACTTTCTAATCACCACGAATGCCCTCGTCTTGCACAAGACACCGTCGATAATCTCACTCGGCGGGGCCGAGGCAGCCAAGTAGTGCTCCCAACTCAATCCAAGCTCTGGAAGCCGACCCTCACCAGGCAACGTAACAAACCCCGGGAAATTTTGCCGACAAAGAACTCCAAGGACGGAGTTGGGCCGGCGGACACTATGATGGTGGTCCCAACCCATGCAGCATGACAAGGACAACGCATTAGATATTTGAAGAAACGTGAATGCAGAAGGGTACAAAAAGATTAAATGCACTTACCTCTCCCCATCAAGGAAAATCAACCACCTCTGTTCGCAGGTCGCCGACACGTCCAGGAGCCATGTAGCACCACGCTGGTAGATGGTGCCCCCTTCCTCGTTAATATCAGTCGGTTCCCCGCCATCATCATTGTCAGGACCCCGACTCGATTTCACATCGATCTAGCCTGTAACACCTCATATCACTTTGCGGCCTCACGCACGGTATCCCCACGGGTGTCGCCTTAACTTTGCCCGGGACCGTTTGCGCCTTTTGGCTCACGTATATGATAGTGTCTCTAGCATCCATATGATAAGGAGCCCGGGCTGACATGACTAGTCGTAAACCCAAAGTGGCACAGACTTACAGGGACAGGCATCCATGACCCAGCTCCGAATGTGTCGGTCATCAGCAAGTGGGTCCGGGCTGTAGCACTGGGCTAGCAGGACTTCGGTAAACCGGGCTGTAGCGGGCTAACAGGACTCCGGTACTCAATGCGTGACATTTCCCCGAAGGGACAGACACAGGAACGAAGAAGGACACATGCCGGCCAGCCTAAGTGTTCCAGAGCAGTAGCAAGCTACCATGGCTCAGCGGTAACACTAGGAGACATTTCCCGGTAAGAGAGGGTACTAAAGATAAAGAACTAGATAGTCAGATCCCACACATACCAAGCATTTCAATAACATACACACAATATGCTCGATATGTGCAAATACAACATGGCATCACAACATGACTCTACGACACAAGTACTTTATTTAAGGTTCAGAGAGCCATACATAACATACACATAGATACGGGTCACACGACCCAGCATTCAAGTCATACAGTCATACAAACCAGCAGCGGAAGTAACTTGTCTAGGTACAGACAACTAGTAAAATAAAAGAGGCTTGGAAAGCCTAGCTATACTACGTGGTCCTTCACAAGCTCAGGGTCACCACCTGGGCCTTAGCCTACTCATTGATGTCAACGTCTACGAAGAACCCATCAGAAGGGGTTGCAGCGTCTTCTGTAAAAAATGTAGATTATAGCAACATGAGTACAAAGGTACTCAGCAAGACTTACATCAGGTCCTACATACATGCACATTATCAAGAAGGGTTGGTGGAGTTATTGCAGCAAGCCATCTTTGACTCTTGGCTAGACTATCCTACGAGACTCCAACTTGAAATAGTTTTGCGCACACGAGTCCACTAATCACCACTTCAATACACTATCGAGGATCCACCTCCGTCTTCCTACGGAAGAGCCATCCTCGGCACTCACACTTATCTTGAGGCTTTTAGTAGTTTCCATTTTCTTGTCTATGAACTGTATAGGCAACCAAGTAGTCCTTTACCGCGGACGCGGCTATTCGAATAGATCATGATAACCCTGCAGGGGTGTACTTCTTCATACACGCTCTCACCACTTACCGTCATTTACACGACATGTACTCGGCAACCTTCAAGCGGAAGCCCAACGTGGGTGTCGGCCACGACCTACCTAATCACCTAAGTCTCTAGTCCAGGTTTATCGCCTATTCGGGTTCCATCCATGAGGAGATCCGGCCGAGGTTTCGCTCACAGCCCCAGACGATGTGAACAGGGTTCCCGAGATACCTAACGGGTATTCGGTACACCATGCCATGTACCTACCACATCACAGCCCACCCCTACGGTCAGCGCTGTCCACGGCCTCCAGTATACTACAAACACCAGAAACTACTTGCAACTCCAGGACAGAGAACTAGGGTGAATAAGAAGTCGAGAGGGTCCATTGGTTTCGGGCCCAATGCATGGTAGTAGCTGAATCTTAAATCACACATACAGATCTCAGTGCTTAAGGTCGGCTTCAATGAAACAACCCACCATGTACTCCTACATGGCCTCTCATCGATACCTTTACCAAATCATGTTCACCACACCACTTTCATTACCGACATAATCATTTCACTCTAGTCCATCACCCAGATGAACCAGACCTGACACGACTCTAAGCATAGCAGGCATAGCAAGGTAGGAACAACACATACATATGGCTCAAACAACTCCTACACATGCTAGTGGGTTTCATCTAGTTACTGTGGCAATGACAGGTCATGCAAAGGAAATGGGTTCAACTACCGTAACACACAGCAGTTTGAAACATGTTGTCTTAATGCAGTAAATGAGAGCAGGAGCGAGAACATGGGATTGTATTGATATGATCAAATGGTTGGTTGCTTGCCTGATGATTCGATGCACTGATACGGTTCTTCGTTAGGGTAATCATGGTACTCCTCGGAGGCAGATCCTGCCGCAAAGAACACCAATACACAACCATCACCAAACAATGTGCAACAATATGATGCATGCATGAAACATGGCAATATCAGTGTGTTGGGCTAATGCAACTAAGACCTGAAGGGTTTGAACCAATTTGAATCAAAGATTCAAATTTCAAACCCAAACATGGTCCTTTAAAGTGTTTTTCCTTGTTCTGCATTAAACATCAAGTTAACTTGTTTAGTCATGCATGAAAATAGTACAGATGGATAGATTGGATTTTTCTGATCATTTTTCATATATAATTTGTCTAATTTGGAGTTACAGAATAAAAGTTATGAATTTTTGAAGTTTAAACTATATTCTGGAATTTCCTATATTAGATTAAATCCAGAAAATCAATTACTGCGTCAGCCTGACGTCAGTGTGACATCAACAGGTCAACGGGACACGTTCGGGTCAAACCTGACAGTGGGTCCCGCGTGTCAGTGTGATTAATTAAACTAAAATTAATTTAAACTAATCCTAATTAGTTAACAGGGCTGGGCCCCACCTGTCATTGACTCAGGGGAGTCAACCAGGGCCCACCCGTGGTCAAACCCGGGTCGGTTGCACCGGCGTTTAGCCGCCGTCGAGCCTGACGCGGCGGCGGAAGTGGTTTTGGCCGTTTCGGCCACCAAATGGGTCGCGGAGACCACCGGAGTGGAGCTGAGGACGAGCCGCAGCTCTTGGTGGAGTCCGTTGGGGTCGGGGTGGCCGGAGTTGGCGCCGGCGACGACTTTGGCGGCCACCGGAGTTCGTCCGAAGTCGAACTTGTTGCTAGGGGGGTCGGTGAGGTGCGGGGAGTAGCTAGTTAGGTGCTACGTGACGCGGTGAGCATGATGGACACCGTGGAGTGGTCGGAGGGTGACCGGGAGCACGTCGGCGACGAGCTCCACGGTGGTGGGTGCGGTTGAGCTCCAGGAGGTCGCTACACGGCTCGGGAGCAAGAAAAGAAGAGAGGGGAAGATGGCTAAGCTCACTGGGAGTTCGACGAAGCCCTTGGTGCGGCCGGGGACGGACCGGAGCGACGACGGCGTTGAAGGGGATCTCCGGCGATGGCGGTTCGGGCGAGGTCGTTGCGGTGGACTCGGGCGTTGCGAGCGCTCGGGGCTCGGCTTGCTCGATGAAGTGGACAGCGGCGGAGCTCCTGGACACGACGAGAGGACGCACGGGCGGCGGGGAGCGCGGCTACGACGTAGGCACGGCGGCGGTAGCGTCGGCCATGGCTGGGGGGGCGCGAGGGGGAGGAGCTGGAGAGGAAAGGGGGTGTCTGGGGGGTTCGGGGGAGAGAGGGAGGGCGATCCACGACATCACCGGGCGAGGGGAGCGGCGAGGCGGTGAGCAGGTGC
This sequence comes from Triticum aestivum, assembly GCF_018294505.1. Lineage (NCBI taxonomy): Eukaryota > Viridiplantae > Streptophyta > Magnoliopsida > Poales > Poaceae > Triticum > Triticum aestivum. The sequence goes on along the minus strand of NC_057804.1, from coordinate 330,968,927 downwards.
GTGGCGCGCGCTGCGGTCGCCGTCGGGCACCTGCCTGCCTGCCTGGCCGGCAAGCAGCTTGCTGGAGCGGCGCTGGGCTGGGCCGGCAGGTGGGCCGGGTGCTGGCGCCAGGTAATGTTTTTCTATTTTTCTCTGTTTTCTGTTTTTTAATACTTCTGCAACTTTGTTGAATTAATAAAAATACTTAGGCAACTCCTAAAATCACCAAACCACTCCTGGTCCATAGTTGGATTATTTCCAACATGAAACATTTTAGTTTGGAGATATTTGAGCATTTAAATATTTTATATAATTTTAAATGCCCAAATTCAAATATTTATGATTTAATTCACAAACCCTAAGATGGCCTAGGAAAATGTGCATCACTTTTGGCAGAGGTTCTGAACCAAGACAAAAATGATGGGCATTTTAGAAGGGCATTTCAGGTTCATTGAAAAAGTTTTTAGTAAACCCTAGTTGGTTTCAGAGGGGGCTGGGGGTTCTGTCATCCCCATTTCAGGTTTCTGATGAAAGAGTCAATATGATGCAACACTCTAATGCATAAACTAGCTAGGGTGTGACAACTCACCCCCACTCAAAAGAATCTCATCCCGAGATTTGGGTTCTTCCGGAAAGAAGGCGGGGTACTCGAGTCGAAGACGATCCTCCCTTTCCCAAGTTGCTTCATCCTCAGAATGGTGCGACCATTGAACTTTGAGAAACTTGATATTATGACGTCGAGTGGTACGCTCGGCCTGATCGAGGATACGAATGGGGTACTCTCGATACGTGAGATTATCTTGGAGATCAAGCATTTCGTGGTCCACTCCACGGATAGGATGCGAGAAGCAACGCCTGAGTTGAGAAACGTGGAAGACATCGTGGACTCTGGAGAGATGCGGAGGTAGTTCCAACTAGTAGGCAACTTCTCCTCGTTTAGCGAGAATGCGAAAAGGTCCAATGTAACGAGGAGCCAATTTTCCTTTGATACCGAAACGATGGGTTCCCTTCAGAGGAGTAACCCGAAGGTAAGCTTTCTCGTCAACCTCGAAAGTCATAGCCTTATGTTTTCGGTCATACTGACTCTTTTGACGAGATTGGGCTGTTTTCAACTTTTCACGAACGATGCGAACTTGCTCTTCTGCCTCCTGAATCATATCCGGGATAAAGAATTGTCTTTCCCCGGTTTCTGACCAGTTAAGGGGTGTTTGACACCGTCGTCCATAGAGAACTTCAAAAGGGGCTTTACCCAAGCTAGATTGATAGCTGTTGTTATAGGCAAATTCGGCAAATGGAAGGCATTTCTCCCACTCCATTCCAAATGAGATAACAGAGGCTCGAAGCATGTCTTCTAGTATCTGGTTGACGCGTTCCACTTGACCACTCGACTGAGAGTGGAAAGCGGTGCTAAAAGAAAGACGGGTTCCCATAGCATTTTGGAAACTTTCCCAAAACCGAGAGGTGAAAAGACTTCCTTGATCCGAGTTAATTTCCAAAGGAACACCATGGAGAGACATGATTCGGGAGATATATAAATCTGCCAATTGACTAGCAGTTATACTCTCACGAATAGGTAAGAAATGGGCCACTTTGGAAAGACGATCGACAACGACGAAGATAGCATTATTCCCTCTCTTGGTCCTGGGAAAACCGGTAATGAAATCCATACCAATTTTATCCCATTTCCATTCAGGAATAGCTAAGGGTTGAAGGGTGCCAGCAGGCCGTTGATGCTCTGCTTTTACACGACGACAGACGTCGCAATTAGCAATATATTGAGCAATTTCTCTCTTCATCCTAGTCCACCAGAACCTCTGGCGTAGGTCCTGATACATCTTGGTACTACCGGGATGAATGGTGAGAGGAGATTCATGAGCTTCCTTAAGGATCAATCGCCTCAGGTTTCGCACCTTGGGAACCACTAGTCGATTCCCGAAGTATACGACCCCTTGATCAACAATGGAGAAACAATTCGCAACTCCTTTCTTGATGTTTCTCTTGATGCGGGAAATTCCCGGATCTACCTTCTGTGCTTTGATGATCTGATCCGTAAGGGTAGGTTTCGCCACCACGGTGGAAAGAAAACCTTGAGGAACAATGTGAAGGTTAAGCTTCCGAAATTCCTCATGGAGAAACGGTTGACTTTGTTGTAACATCAGGTTGTTACAATAAGATTTACGACTTAGCGCATCAGCCATGACGTTGGCTTTCCCTGGGGTGTAGGTTATTCCTAAGTCGAAGTCTGTGATCAACTCAACCCAACGTCTTTGCCTGAGATTCAAATCCAGTTGGGTGAAGATGTACTTTACACTTTGGTGATCAGTTAATATTTCGCAACGATTACCGAGGAGGTAATGTCGCCAGGTCTTAAGTGCATAGACTACGGCTGCAAGCTCTAGATCATGAGTAGGATAATTCTCCTCATGTGGGTGCAATTGCCGTGAAGCGTAAGCAATTACGTGTCGATCTTGCATGAGAATGCAACCTAGTCCTTGTTGCGAGGCGTCGCAGTAGATAACAAAGTCCTTGGAGAAGTCTGGCGGTACCAGTACGGGAGCAGAAGTCAGGCGTCTTTTCAGTTCCTGAAAGCTGTGCTCACATTGTGGGGTCCATTCGAACTTTTTATCTTTCTTGAGGAGTTCGGTTAGAGGTTTAGCAACTTTGGAGAAATTTTCGACAAAGCGACGGCAATAGCTCGCTAAGCCAAGAAAACTCCGAACTTGCTTGACCGATTCAGGTGGAGTCCAATTAAGGACGGCTTGAACTCGCTCGGGGTTAACAGCAATACCTTTACCAGATATTACATGACCCAGATAGGTCACTTCTGACAACCAGAATTCACATTTAGAAAATTTGGCATAAAGGCGATGCTCTCGAAGTTTCTTCAACACTAGCCTTAGATGTTCGGCATGTTCTTCCTCGTTCTTGGAGTAGATGAGTATATCATCGAGGTAAACCACGACGAATTTATCCAAATACTCCATGAAGATTGAGTTCATTAACCGAGAAAAGGTGGCTGGAGCGTTGGTTAAACCGAAGGACATGACGGTGTACTCGTATTGGCCATAACGAGTAACAAAGGCCGTTTTAGGAATGTCCCCGTTCCTGATTTTGATTTGATGGTAGCCCAACCTCAAATCCATTTTGGAGAAGACTGAGGATCCAGCGAGCTGATCATACAGGTCGTTGATCCTGGGAAGCGGATATTTGTTCTTGATTGTGACCAAATTGACAGGTCGATAATCTACAACCATCCGGTCCGTACCATCCTTCTTCTTAACGAAGAGGACGGGGCAAGCCCACGGAGATGAACTAGGTCGGATGAAACCCTTTTTCAAGGACTCATCGAGTTGTTTCTTAAGCTCGGCTAGTTCTAGTGGTGCCATCTTATAGGGTCTTCTAGCAATCGGGACGGTTCCTGGAATAAGGTCTATTACGAACTCAACATCCCTGTCAGGTGGAACACCTGGCAATTCCTCTGGGAAGACATCCGGGAAGTCACGGACTACCGGGACGTCCTCAAGGTCTGGCAAAGGGCTGGCGTTAAGAGAATATAACTGTCGCTTGGCTATTCGGGTCAAGACATTGACTATCTTCCCCGAGGGATGGGTGAGTTGAACAGTCCTAGAGAAGCAATCAACTTGGGCATGAAGAGCTGACATCCAGTCCATACCCAAGATGATATTAATATCCGAAGATTTAAGGGCTATCAAAGATGCGAGAAAAACAAGTATGTCGACTTGGATTTCGTTTCCATGGCTTACTCTAGAAGTTTGCCATTTGGATCCCGGAGTTTGAATTACCATAGAGGATGGCATGTCACAGAATGCGGTGTTATGCAGACGAGCATAGCTCTCGGATATAAATGAATGAGATGCTCCTGTATCGAAAAGAACAGATGCCGGGTGGCAATTAACAAGTAGCGTATCGAGAACGACGTTGGGATCCTCTTGAGCTTCTTCGGCAGAGATACAGTTGACATGGCCACGTGTAGCGGTGGCCGGCTTGGCGTGGAACACTTTTCCTGTCGGCTTGCCACGGCCAACAGTTTTAGCAGATTGGTTGGGGTTGGTCTGGGAACACTCGCGCATATAGTGGCCAGATTCCCCACACTTAAAGCAAGTCACAGAACTGGTACGTGGAGGAGCATTGTTGGTTGGACCACCATAGGGCTTGGCTGGTGCCGACTGTTGAACGGGGCGAGGCGCCTGGAAGGATGGCCTCGGTGTGAACCTGGGTGGCAGGGCAGTGTTGGGCACCCACACGCGGCGCTTCTGAGGACCAGCACCGGATGAGGAACCCACGTCACGGCCATGCTTGCGTGTCCCGTCATAATTAGTCTGACCAGTCTCAGCACTGATGGCCTTGTTAACAAGCTTCTGAAAAGATGTGCACTCATGCAGACGGAGGTCACGGCGAAGCTCAGGACTAAGTCCCTTACGGAACCTTGCTTGCTTCTTAGCATCAGTAGAAACTTCCTCAGTTGCATATCGTGCGAGGTTACCAAACTCCCTGCTGTAAGCATCCACAGAGAGTCGGCCTTGAGTGAAACTGCAAAATTCCTCACGTTTCCGGTCCATGAGACCCTCCGGAATGTGATGTTCACGGAAAGCCTCGCTGAATTCAGCCCATGTAGTGACATGGCCCGCTGGGCGCATAGCTCCATAATTCTCCCACCATAGACTGGCGGGGCCTTCAAGATGATATGCAGCAAAGGTGACCTTGTCAGCCTCGGCTACTAGCGCGGAGCGCAGTTTGTGAGAAATACTGCAAAGCCAGTCATCAGCGTCGAGAGGCTCGACGGAGTGGTGGAACGTGGGTGGATGTAACTTGATGAAATCACTGAGTGACACCACGTTAGTCCTCTGATGGTGTGCTGTGTTCTGTTCAATACGCTCCAACAAACGGTTGGTCTCCCGCTTGTTTCTTTCGGCTTCCATCATAACCTTGGCTAGGGAAGGAGGATGAGGCAGATTTGCATTCCTGACTTCACTGCCTTCGGCCTGCTCTTGAGGAGCAGGGTTAGTGCGCGTGTTGACCATCCTAGGTAAACAAGACAATGATTTAGTCAGAATGATAAGATTCCGACATAGGATACAAAATGTAAGGAATAACTTGGAATGCAAGATGATCATCCGTATGACATGGTAGATACAGAAACTGCTTCTTTATTCCATCATCATACACACCATACAAGGTTTAGTACAAGACCAAACAAGGTACTATTACGGTGAAAAGAGGATTACATCTCATCGGAGGCATCCCAAGCTCCTATACATTATTTTTCTACACCTCCGGAAAGAGTACAAACTAGGTCATATCCCACGAGTCACGCGGGACGATAGACGACACAGCTAGTGCGAACTAGTGATACTACCACTAACTCAGACCGATCCGTAGTAGTTCTCGTAGAAATCACCTCCATAGCCTGGAAGCTCAACATGATCATCCGGGAACAGACGATCTCGCGGAGCTTGTGGACCATAGGGGCTAGGATGAGGTCTTGGACCAACAGACGGTGGCCTGCGGGGACCGCGAGGTGGGGTGATGCCTCCTACATCACGCCAACCCATCACGTCTGGCAAAGCAGATCTCACAGGATAGAGATCGCGCATATCCGAATATCCAGCTTGCACCGGCGGTGCAAACCGAGTCAACATGGCCCAATGGTCAGCACGGGTATTGAAGAGCTCTAGCCTCAAGGCCCGATTTTCACGGTCCTTATCCTCGAGCATCTCAGCAGTGGTGCGAGTCCGTGAATCCTCCTGGGTGGGGTCAGCATAGATAGCCTGAAGATACCCTTGTGCTCCCGGAAGTGATCCTGGCATATACCGGAAATCAGAGTCCCGAAATAGGCCAGACCTGACTCGCATGATGGTCATCATAGAGTAGGCGGCGTCCTGCACAGCCATCTCAATAGTAACCCCGAGTCCATAGGAGCAGTGAAGGGGCTCGGTGGATCCAGGATAAGATGGAAATATCCTGACAGTGCAGAGATACTGGCTTTGATTAAAGTCTCGAAATTGCTCTTCGACCGTGTACTCGGGATACCAACGGTATCCAGCCTCAGTCATTACCCTGACCAACATGGCAGTATGGCCGGGTACATCTAGGCATCGAGTCAGGTGAACCACTTGATTGAGGTCGCGAGTGGCCATCTGAAAGCACAACTGTAATGCAAAGGCATTAGAATTTCTAGCAAAATTTCGGCAGCATAACAGCTGTAAATGCTCAAGAAGGATTTTGAGACATTTGACAAAGGATTTCACACACACTCAACATCATCATATGAAAGTTCTGAGTCCATCCTAACAACATAATGTGGTAGTAGAACCGAACTAGGCTTGTATCCATCAAACCTATAAGGTACTACTGATTAGTAACACGTGAACCTGATAGACTGACTCAGATCAGAATGTCATAAGATAAAGGAGTAAAAAGAGCCTTACGTTCCAACATACAAACAATTCCCCTACATATAACTAAAGAATTTCTAGACTCAACATCGACCAGTTTGGCTTGGAGAACCTACAGGCAGTCCGGCTCTGATGCCAACGTTGTCAGGACCCCGACTCGATGTCACATCGATCTAGCTTGTAACACCTCATATCACTTTGCGGCCTCACGCACGGTATCCCCACGGGTGTCGCCTTACCTTTGCCCGGGACCGTTTGCGCCTTTTGGCTCACGTATATGATAGTGTCGCTAGCATCCATATGATAAGGAGCCCGGGCTGACATGACTAGTCGTAAACCCAAAGTGGCACAGACTTACAGGGACATGCATCCATGAACCAGCTCCGAACGTGTCGGTCATCAGCAAGTGGGTCCGGGCTGTAGCACTGGGCTAGCAGGACTCCGGTAAACCGGGCTGTAGCGGGCTAACAGGACTCCGGTACTCAATGCGTGACATTTCCCCGAAGGGACAGACACAGGAACGAAGAAGGACACATGTCGGCCAGCCTAAGTGTTCCAGAGCAGTAGCAAGCTACCATGGCTCAGCGGTAACACTAGGAGACATTTCCCGGTAAGAGAGGCTACTAAAGATAAACAACTAGATAGTCAGATCCCACACATACCAAGCATTTCAATAACATACACACAATATGCTCGATATGTGCAAATACAACATGGCATCACAACATGACTCTACAACACAAGTACTTTATTTAAGGCTCAGAGAGCCATACATAACATACACATAAATATGGGTCACACGACCCAGCATTCAAGTCATACAGTCATACAAACCAGCAGCGGAAGTAACTTGTCTGGGTACATACAACTAGTAAAATAAAAGAGGCTTGGAAAGCCTAGCTATACTACATGGTCCTTCGCAAGCTTAGGATCACCACCTGGGCCTTAGCCTACTCATTGATGTCAACGTCTACGAAGAACCCATCAGAAGGGGTTGCAGCGTCTTCTGTAAAAAATGTAGATTATAGCAAAATGAGTACAAAGGTACTCAGCAAGACTTACATCAGGTCCTACATACATGCACATTATCAAGAAGGGTTGGTGGAGTTATTGCAGCAAGCCAGCTTTGACTCTTGGCTAGACTATCCTACGAGACTCCAACTTGAAATGGTTTTGCGCACACGAGTCCACTAATCACCACTTCAATACACTACCGAGGATCCACCTCCGTCTTCCTACGGAAGAGCCATCCTCGGCACTCACACTTATCTTGAGGCTTTTAGTAGTTTCCATTTACTTGTCTATGAACTGTATAGGCAACCAAGTAGTCCTTTACCGCGGACGCGGCTATTCGAATAGATCATGATAACCCTGCAGGGGTGTACTTCATCATACACGCTCTCACCACTTACCGTCGTTTACACGACATGTACTCGGCAACCTTCAAGCGGAAGCCCAACGTGGGTGTCGGCCACGACCTACCTAATCACCTAAGTCTCTAGTCCAGGTTTATCGCCTATTCGGGTTCCATCCATGAGGAGATCCGGCCGAGGTTTCGCTCACAGCCCCAGATGATGTGAACAGGGTTCCCGAGATACCTAACGGGTATTCGGTACACCGTGCCACGTACCTACCACATCACAGCCCACCCCTACGGTCAGCGCTGTCCACGGCCTCCAGTATACTACAAACACCAGAAACTACTTGCAACTCCTGGACAGAGAACTAGGGTGAATAAGAAGTCGAGACGGTCCATTGGTTTCGGGCCCAATGCATGGTAGTAGCTGAATCTTAAATCACACATACAGATCTCAGTGCTTAAGGTCGGCTTCAATGAAACAACCCACCATGTACTCCTACATGGCCTCTCATCGATACCTTTACCAAATCATGTTCACCACACCACTTTCATTACCGACATAATCATTTCACTCTAGTCCATCACCCAGATGAACCAGACCTGACACGACTCTAAGCATAGCAGGCATAGAAAGGTAGGAACAACACATACATATGGCTCAAACAACTCCTACACATGCTAGTGGGTTTCATCTAGTTACTGTGGCAATGACAGGTCATGCAAAGGAAATGGGTTCAACTACCGTAACACACAGCAGTTTGAAACGCGTTGTCTTAATGCAGTAAAAGAGAGCAGGAGCGAGAACATGGGATTGTATCAATATGATAAAATGGTTGGTTGCTTGCCTGATGATTCGATGCACTGATACGGTTCTTCGTTAGGGTAATCACGGTACTCCTCGGAGGCAGATCCTGCCGCAAAGAACACCGATACACAACCATCACCAAACAATGTGCAACAATATGATGCATGCATGAAACATGGCAATATGAGTGTGTTGGGCTAATGCAACTAAGACCAGAAGGGTTTGAACCAATTTGAATCAAAGATTCAAATTTCAAACCCAAACATGGTCCTTTATAGTGTTTTTCCTTGTTCTGCATTAAACATCAAGTTAACTTGTTTAGTCATGCATGAAAATAGTACAGATGGATAGATTGGATTTTTCTGATCATTTTTCATATATAATTTGTCTGATTTGGAGTTACAGAATAAAAGTTATGAATTTTTGAAGTTTAAACTATATTCTGGAATTTCCTATATTAGATTAAATCCAGAAAATCAATTACTGCGTCAGCCTGACGTCAGTGTGACATCAGCAGGTCAACGGGACATGTCCGGGTCAAACCTGACAGTGGGTCCCGCGTGTCAGTGTGATTAATTAAACTAAAATTAATTTAAATTAATCCTAATTAGTTAACAGGGCTGGGCCCCACCTGTCATTGACTTAGGGGAGTCAACCAGGGCCCACCCGTGGTCAAACAGGGCCCACCTGTCATTGACTTAGGGGAGTCAACCATTGACGGCGGTTCGAGCGAGGTCGTTGCGGTGGACTCGGGCGTTGCGAGCGCTCGGGGCTCGGCTTGCTCGATGAAGTGGACAGCGGCAGAGCTCCTGGACACGACGAGAGGACGCACGGGCGGCGGGGAGCACGGCTACGACGTAGGCACGGCGGCGGTAGCGTCGGCCATGGCTGGGGGGGCGCGAGGGGGAGGAGCTGGAGAGGAAAGGGGGTGTCTGGGGGGTTCGGGGGAGAGAGGGAGGGCGATCCACGACGTCACCGGGCGAGGGGAGCGGCGAGGCGGTGAGCAGGTGTGTGGCGCGCGCTGCGGTCGCCGTCGGGCACCTGCCTGCCTGCCTGGCCGGCAAGCAGCTTGCTAGAGCGGCGTTGGGCTGGGCCGGCAGGTGGGCCGGGTGCTGGCGCCAGGTAAGGTTTTTCCATTTTTCTCTGTTTTCTGTTTTTTAATACTTCTGCAACTTTGTTGAATTAATAAAAATACTTAGGCAACTCCTAAAATCACCAAACCACTCCTGGTCCATAGTTGGATTATTTCCAACATGAAACATTTTAGTTTGGAGATATTTGAGCATTTAAATATTTTATATAATTTTAAATGCCCAAATTCAAATATTTATGATTTAATTCACAAACCCTAAGATGGCCTAGGAAAATGTGCATCACTTTTGGCAGAGGTTCTGAACCAAGACAAAAATGATGGGCATTTTAGAAGGGCATTTCAGGTTCATTGAAAAAGTTTTTAGTAAACCCTAGTTGGTTTCAAAGGGGGCTGGGGGTTCTGTCATCCCCATTTCAGGTTTCTGATGAAAGAGTAAATATGATGCAACACTCTGATGCATAAACTAGCTAGGGTGTGACAATCAGCATGGCCACTCGGCCCCTCAGGCTCATCTGGCCAGGTACCCCATCCAGACGTGTGTTCCTCCGGGGTCTCGTGGGCCGAACTCTCGTGGCCCGAAGGCCCATGGACCGGAGGCTCGTAGACCGGAGTCTGTGTAGCCTCCTCCTCGGAAGAGTCCACCCTAGTAGTCACATGCTCGGGTGAAACAGTTGGGGGTGGCAGCGAGGAAGGCGCCCTCGCAGTCACCCAACCTCCTCTCCCGCGACCACGTGCTCCAACTGCTCTCTTCTTCTTACTTCGTCCCCTGCTCGGCACCGCGGTCGACGAAGAAGGGCCTGGCGGTGTCGCCATACTGTCCAGCAATGCTCGGCGGAGAGGTGCGTGTGGAATGGAAGACCTCGTCGCACGCGCCGACGAAGAAGGGTCCTCGGAGCGCTCCCGACAAGCGCCCACCATCTTCCAACACCTGCCATGACAAAGAGTAAACAAAATTAGTACAACGGCAAAAAAAATACCGACATGAATAATAATATGCATATCACTTAAGTGTATCATCAACAAGTACAATAATAATCTCGATCAGTATCACCAATAAATGCATAATCATCATCATCACTATAATCAATGACGGG